>NW_016803271.1:104064-115955 GCF_001698545.2 Rhinopithecus bieti | reverse complement strand
GCTATCTGTGAAAATGCTTTGTGTTGTGTGGATTCATCACAAAGAGTTAAACTTTTATTTTGATTCAGCAGATTGGAATCACTCTTTCTGTAGAATATGCGAATGGATATTTCTGAGCCCACCAGGGCCTGTGGCAAAACTAAATATCCCCAGGTAAAACTAGTAAGAAGCTATCTGTGAAAATTCTTTGAAAAGGGTGGATTCATCTCAAAGTTTTAAACATTTCTTTTGTTTCAGCAGATTGGAAACACTCTTTTTAGAGAATCTGCAAAGGGACATTTGGGAGCCCATTGAGACCTGTGAGGAAGAAATGAATATACCCAGATAAAAGCTAGGAAGAAGCTATCTGTGAAACAGCTTTTTGATATGTGGATTTCTCTCAGAGATAAGATTTTCTTTTGCTTCAGCTGGTTGGAAACACTCTTTTGGGTGTATCTGCAAAGGTATATTTCGGAGCCCATTGAGGTCAAAGGAGAAAAACCGAATATCCCCAGGTAAAACTAGAAAGAAGGTATCTGTGAAACCACTTTGTGATGTGTGGATTCATCTCAAGAAATTAAACCTTTGTTTTGATTCCTGCAGGTCGGAAACACTCTTTTTGTAGAATCTGTGAAGGGACATTTTGGAGCCCATTAAGTCCAATGAAAAAAATGAATATTTCCAGATAAAATCTAAAAAAAAAAGCTATCTGTGAAAATCTATCATGTTGTGTGGATTCATCTCACACAGATAAAATTTTCTTTTGATCCAGCAGTTTGGAAACACACTTTCTGGAGGATCAGTGAAGAGACATTTGGGAGTCCATTTTGGCCTATGGGGAAAAACTGAAAATACCCGGATAAAAACTATGAAGAAGCTATCTGTGAAACTGCTTTGTAATGTGTGGATTCATTGCAAAGTGTTAAACCTTTCTGTTGATTCAGTAGGTTGGAAACACTCTTTTTAAAAAATCTGCTAAGGGACATTTTGCAGCCCATTGATGCCTATGGGGTAAAACTAAATATCCCCAGATAAAAATTAGAAATAAATTATTCATGAAACTGCTTTGTGATGGGTGGATTCAACTCACAGCCTTAAACATTTCTTTTGATTCAGCAGGTTGGAAACACGCTTTTTGGAGAATATGTGAAAGGACATTTGGGAGCCCATTTAAGCTGAAAAAGAAAATATATCCATATAAAAACTAGGAAGATACTATCTATGAAACTGCTTTGTGATATGTGGGTTTATCTCACAAAGTTAAGCATTTCTTTTGACTGAATAAGTTGGAAACACTCTTTTTTGTAGAATCTGTGTAAGTCCATTTGGGAGTCCATTGAGGTCTATGAGGAAAAACTGAACATACCAGAAAAAATCTAGAAAGAAGCTGTCTTTGAAACTCCTTTGCTATGTGTCGATTCATCTCACAGAGTTAATCTTTTCTTTTGATTCAGCAAGTTGGAAGCACTATCTTTGTAGACTCTGCAAAGAAACACTTGGGAGCCTGTTGAGACCTATGGGGGAAAACCGAATATTTCCAGAGAAAAACTAGAAAGAAGCTATCTGTGAAACTGTCTTGTTTTGTGTGCATTCATCTCGTAGAGTTAAAACTTTCCTTTGATTCAGCAGGTTTGAAACATTCTTTTTGTAGAATCTGCGAAGGTATTTTGGGGAGCACATTGAGGTCTATGGGGAATAACCAAATATCCTTAGCTAAAACTAGAAAGAAGCACTCCGTGAAACTGCTTGGTGATGTGTGGATTCATCTCACACATTTCAACCTTTCTTTTGATTCAGCAGGTTTGATACATTCTCTTTTTAGAATCTGTGAAGGGACATTTTGGATTGGGGCCCTTGCAGAAAAACTGTATATCCCCAGATAAATACTAGAAAGAAGCGATCAGTGAAACTGCTTTGTGATGTGTGGATTCACCTCACAGAGTTAAACCTTTCTTTTGATTCACGAGGTTGGAAACTATCTTTCTGTTGAATCTGCAAAGGGACATTTGGGATTCTATTGAGGCCTATGAGGAAAAACTAAATATCACCAGTTATTATCTAGAAAGAAACTATCAGTGAAACTGGTTTGTGACGTGTCAATTCATCTCATAGAGTTAAACTTTTCTTTTGATTCAGCAGGTTGGAAACACGCTTTTTGCAGAATTTGTGAAAGGACATTTGGGAGCCCATTTAAGCTTATGGGGAAAAACTGAATATATCCAGATAAAAACTAGGAAGCAGCTACCTGTGAAATAGCTTTGTCATGTGTGGATTTAATTCACAGAGTTATACTTTTATTTTGATTCAGCAGGTTGGAAACACTCTTTTTGGGGAATCTGTGAAGGGACAATTGGGAGCCCATTGATACCATTGAGGAAAAAGTGAAAATCCTCAGATTAAAAACTAGAAAGAAGCTATCTATGAAACTGCTTTGTGATGGGTGGATTCATCTTACAGAGTTAAATGTTTCTATTGATTCAGCAGGTTGGAAACACTTTTTTTGAGAATCCGCAAAAAGACATCTGGGAACACTTTGAGGCCTATGGGGAAAATATGAATATCTGCAGACAAAAACTAAAAATGAGGTATATCTAAAACTGCATTTTGTTGCTGGATTGATCTCACAGAGTTAAACGTTTCTTTGATTCCGTAGGTTAGAAACACTCTTTGTGGAGAATCTGTGAAGGGATATTTACGAGTCCCTTGAGGTCTATGGGGAAAAGAAGAATATCCTCAAATAAAAACTGCAAAGAAGCTATATGTGAAACTGCTTTGTGAATGGTAGATTCATCTCACAGAGTTAAACCATTATTTTGGTCTTGCAGGTTAGAAACACTTTGTTTTGTAGAATCTGTGAAGGGACGTTTGAAAGCCCTTTGTGGCCTATAAGTAGAAATAGAATATTCTCAGAAAAAAACTAGAAAGAAACTAGCTGTGAAATTGCTTTGTGATGTGCTAATTCATCTCACAGAGTTAAACCTTTCCTTTTATACAGTACATTGCAAAAAACTATTTTTGGAGAATCTTCAAAGGAATATTTGGGAACTCATGAGGCCTATGGGCAAAAAAATACACCAGGATAAATATGAGAAAGAAGTTATCTGTGAAACTGCTGTGGATGTGTGGATTCATGTCACAGAGTTAAGACTTTCTTTTGATTCAGCAGGTTGCAAATACTCTTTTTTAATTAATCTGAGAAGGATTAATTAAAGGACTATGGGAAAATACAATATTCACAATTAAAAAATAGAATGAAGCTATCATAGAAACAGTTTTTTGATATGTGGATTCATCTCAGAGAGTTGAAACTTTCTTATGATTCAGCAGGTTTTAAACACTCTTTTTGAAGAAACTGCAAATGACATTTTGTACCCCATTGTGGCCTATGGGGAAAAGAACAAATATCCCCAGATAAAAACTAGAAAGAAGTTATCTGTGAAATTGCATTGTGATGTGTGGATTCATCTCACAGAGTTAAACATTTCCTTTTATACAGGAGGTTGGAAACACTCTTTTTGGAGAATTTACAAGTGGACACTTTGGAGCCCATTGATGCCTATGGTGAAAAACCTAATATACCCAGATGAAAAGTATACAGAATGTATCTGTAAAGCTGCTTTCAGATGTGTGGATTCATCTAACAGAGATAAAACTTTCTTTTGATTCAGCAGATTGGAGAAACTCTTTTTGGAGAATCTGCAAAGGGACATTTTGGAATCCATTGAGGCCTATGGTTAAAAATGCAATATACCCAGTTTAAAAGTGTACAGAACCTATCTGTGAAATTCCTTTGTGATGTGTGGATTCATCTCACAGAATTCAACCTTTATTTTGATTGAGCATGTTGGAATAGCCCTTTTTGGAGAATCTGCAAAATGACATTTGGGAGCTGATTGTGGCCCATTGGGAAAAACCCAATGTCTTTAGATAAAAACTTGAAAAAAAGATCTGTAAAACTTCTTTGTGATATGTGGATTCATCTGACAAAGATAAAACTTTCTTTTGATTCATCAGGTTGTAAACACTCTTTTTACAGTATCTGCAAAGGGACATTTGGTGGCCCATTGAGGCCAAAGATGAAAAATGAAATAATAAAAACTAAATTGAAGCTATCTGTGAAACTGATTTATGAATTGAGGATTCATCTCACTGATATAAGGCTTCCTTTTGATTCAGCAGGTTAAAACACTACTTTGGAAATCCACGAAGGGACATTTGGTAGCCCATTGAGGCCTCTGGGTAAAAACTGAATATCCCTATCAAAACTAGAAGGAAGCTATCTGTGCAATTGCTTTGTGATGTGTGGATTCATCTCACAGAGTTAAAACTTTCTTTTGATTCAGTAGATTGAAAACACTCTTTTTATTGAATATGTGAAGGGACATTTTGGTGCCCATTTAGGCTTATTAGGAAAAAAAACTGAGTATCTCCAGATAAAACTAGAAAGGAGCTCCCTGATAAACTGCTTTTGAGGTGTGGATTCATCTCACAGACTTAAACCATCCTTTTGATCCAGCAGATTAGAAACACTGTTTTTGTAGAATATTTGAAGGGATATTTTAGAGCCCTTTGAGCCCTGTAAGTAAAAACCGAATATGCACAGATGAAAACTAGGAAGAAACCATCTGCGAAAATGCTTTGTGACTTGTGGACTTATCTCACAAAAATAAACCTTTCATTTATCCCAAAGGTTGGAAACAGTCTTTGTGGAGATATTTTGAAGAAACATTTGAGAGCACATGGAGGCCTACAGGGAAAACCAAAAACTTCAAGATAAACACTAGAAGGAAGTGATATATGAAACTGCTTTGTGATGTGTGGATTAATCTCACAGAGTTAAGCCTTTCTTTTTCAAGAATCTGTGAATGGACATTCAGGAGTCTATAAAGGCCTGTGGGGAAAAAAGAAATATTCCCAGATAAAAACTAGAAGGAAGTTGTCGGTAAAACTTCACTGTGATGTTTGGATTCATTTCACAGAGGTAAAAGTTTCTTTTGATTCAGGATGTGGAAACACACTTTGTGGAGAACCTGTGAAGGGATGTTTGGGAGCCCATTGAGGCCTATGGAAAAAACTGAATATCCCTAAATTCAAACTAGAAATAAGCTATCTGTACAATTGTTTTGTGATGTGTGGTTTCATCTCACAGAGTTAAGACTTTCTTTTGATTCAGCAGGTTGGAGACACTCTTTTTGTAGCATCATCAAAGGGATATTTGGGATCCTGAAAGGCCTATAGGCAAAAACAGTATCCCCAGATAAAACTAGAAAGAAGATATTTGTGAAACTGCTTTGTGATGTTCGGATTCATCTTACATATTTAAAGCTTACTTTTGATTCAATAAGTTTTCAACACTCTTTCTGTAGAATGTGCAAAGGGACATTTGGGAGCCAATTGAGGCCTTTGGGGAGAAACTGAATATCCACAGACAAATACAAGAAAGAAACTCTCTGTGAAACTCCTTTGTGAGGTTTGGCTTCATCTCACAGAGTTAAACCTTACTTTTGATTCTGCAGGTTAGAAATACTCCTTTTAGAGAATCTGCAAAAGAACATTCGGGAACCCATTGAGGTCTATGGAAAAAAAACAAATATTTCCAAATAAAAACTAGAAACAAGCTATCTTTGAAACTGTTTTGGGATGTGGGTATTCAGCTCACAGAGCTAATTTCTTCTTTTGATTCAGCAGGTTGGAAACACTCCTTCTGAGGAATCTGCAAAGGGCCATTTGGGAACCTATTGAGGCCCATGAAGAAAACCAGATATTCCCAGTTAAAACTAGAAAGAAGCTATCTGTGAAAGTGTTTTGTGTTGTGTGGATTCATCTCACTTGTTTAAACCTTTCTTTCAATCAAGCAGGTTAGAAACACTTTTTTTTGGAGACTCTACGATGGGATATTTTGATGCCCTTTGAGACTTAAGGGGAAAAAGCAAATATCCTCTGATAAAAAACAGGAAGAGTCTACTTGCGAAACTACTTTGTGATGTGTGGATTTATTTCACAGAGTTTAATCTTTACTTTGATGCAACATGTTGGGAACACTCTTTTGAGAGAATCTGTGATGGATACGTTGGAGCACATTGAGGCCTAAGGGGAAAAACCGAATATCTCCAGATAAAAACTAGTTAGAAGCTTTCTATGAAACTGCTTTGTGGTGTGTGGATTCATGTCACAGAATTAAATCTTTTTTTCATTCAACAGGTTGGAAACACTCTTTTTGGAGAATCTGTGGTACTTTTGGAGCCCATTAAGGGATATGAGCAAAAACTGAACATCCCCGGATAAAAAGTAGAAAGAAGGCATCAGTGAATCTGCTTTGTGATGTGTTGGTTTATCTCACAGAGTTAAATCTTTCTTTTCATTCAGCAGCTTGGAAAGACTCTATTTTGTGAATCTCTGAAGGGATATCTGGGAGCCTATAGGGACCTATAGGGAAAAACGGAATATTCCTAGATAAAACTAGAAAGAATCTGTACATGAAACTACTTTGTGATGTGTGGATTCGTCTCAGAGAGTTAAACCTTAATTTTTATTCAGCATGTTTGAAACAATGTGTTTGTAGTATCTGTGAAGTGGGAAGGAACACTTTTATTCCCATTGAGGCTTAGAGAAAAAACAAGAATGCCCAGATAATAAACTAGAAAGAAGCTATTCGTGAAACTGCTTTGTGATATGTGGATTCATCTCACAGAGTTAAAAGTATCTTTTGATGAGCAGGATGGAAAGACGGTTTTTGGAGGATCCACAAGGGATATTTTGGAGCCCATTGAGGCCTATGGGGTAAAACTGAATATCCCCAGATAAAAACTAGAAAGTAACTCTCTGTGAAACTGCTTTGTGATGCCTGGATTCATCTCACAGTGTTAAACCTTTATTTTTATTCAATAGGTTGAAAAAAATCTTTTAGGAGGATATGTGAAGGGACATTTGGGAGCCCACTGAGTCCTATGGGGAAATACAAATATCCCCAGATAAAAACTATAAGGAAAGTGTCTGTGAAACTTCTTTTTGATTTGTGGATTCATCTCACAAAGTTAAACCTTTCCTTTGATTCAGTATGTTGGAAACACTCTATTTTGAGAGTTTGTGAAGGGACATTTCGAAGCCCATTGAGACCTATGGAGAAAAACCCAATATTCTCTGATAAAACTATAAAGAAGGTCTCTTAAACTGCTTTTGATTTTAAATTAACCTCACAGAGTTAAAAATTTCCTTTTATTTCACAGGTTGGAAACACTGTTTTTGGAGAATCTGTGAAGTGACATTTTGGAGCCCACTGATGCCTCTGGTAAAACACCAAATATCCCCAGATAAAAATTAGAAAGAAGTTGTCTGTGAAATTACCTTGTAGTGTTTGAATTTGCCGCACAGAGTTAAACCTTTCTTCTGAATCAGCAGGTTGGAAACACTCTTTTTATAGAGTCTGCAAAGGACCATTTGGAAGCCCATTGAGGCCTACGGCAAAAAACAAAATATCCACAGATAAACTGGAAAGAAGCTATCTGTGAAACTGCTTTGTGTTAAACCTTTCCTTTGATTCATCAGGTTGGAAACTCTTTTTGGAGAATCTGCAAGGGACATTTCAGAGCCCATTGGGGCCTATGGGAGTAAAACTCACAACCTTTTTGTTGGAGAATATGTGAAGGGACATTTGGAAGTCCATGAATGCCTATTTGGAAAACCATATATCCCCAGATAAAACTAGAAAAAATCTATCCAAAAAATTGCTTTGTGAGGTGTGGATTCAGAAAGACGGTTTTTTCAGAATCTGTGAAGGGACATTTCATAGCCCCTTGAGGTTTATAAGGAAAAACCAAATATCCCCAGATAAAAACTTGAAAGAAGCTATCTGTGAAACTTCTGTGTGATTTGTGGATTCATCTCACAGAGTTAAACCTATCATTTGATCCAGTGTGTTGGAAACACTTTTTTTTGGAGAATCTGTGAAGGGACATTTCTGAGCGGATGATGCCGATGGGACAAAATTGAGTATCCCCAGATAAAAACTAGAAAGACTCTATCTGTGAAACAGTTTTGTAATTTTTGGATTCATCTCAAAGATTTGAACCTTTCTTTTGTTTCAGCAGCTGGAAACACTCCTTTTAGAGAAACCACATAGGGACTTCTCTGGGCCCATTGAGGCCTATGGGGTAAAATCGATACACACAGATAAAAACTGGAAAGAAGCTATTTGGGATACTGATTTGTGATGTGTGGATTCATCTTACAAAGTTAAACGTTCTTACTAATTCAGCAGGTTGCAAATACTCTTTTTGGAGAATCAGTGAAGAGACATTTTGCAGCCCAATAAAGCCTAGGGGAAAAACTGAATATCCCTAGATAAATAACAGAAAGAAGTTATCCGTGAAACTGCTTTGTGATGTGTGGATTCATCTCAGAGACTTAAAGTTTTCTTCTCATTCAGCAGGTTGAAAACACTCTTTCTGGAGAATCTGCAAGGAAACATTTGGGAGGCAATTGAAGCCTAGCTGGAAAAACTGAATAACCCCAGACAAAAACTAGAAAGAAGCTGTCTGTTAAACTGCTATGTGGTATGTGTATTCATCTCACAGAGTTAAACCATTATTATGGTTCAGCAGATTGGAAACACTGTGGAGAATCTGACAAGGGACATTTTGGAGCCCACTAAGGTCTATGGGGAAAAGCAGAATACCCCCAGAAAAAAACTGGAAAGAAGCAATCTGCAAAACTGCTTTATGATACAGGAATTCATCTCAAAGATGTAAACCTTTCTCTAATTCAGCAGGTTGGAAACACTCTCTTTGGAGAATCCCTGAAGGCACATTTTGGATACCACTGAGGCCTAAGGGGAAAATCTGAATATCCCCATATAAAAAGTAAAAACAAACAAACTATCTGAGAAACTTCTTTGTGATGTGTGGTTTCATCTCACAGAATTAAACCTTTCTTTTGATTTTGCAGTTTGAGAACACCTTTTTTGTGGAATCTTCAGTAGGATATTTGAGAACCCATTGAGGCATAAGGGACAAAACTGAATATCCCCAGATAAAAACTAGAAAGAAGCTATCTGTGAAACTGCTTTGTGATGTGTGGATTCATCTCATAGAGGCAAACATTTCTCTTGATTCAGCAGGTTGGAAACACTGCTTTTGTAGAATCATCAAAGAAATTTTGGGAGACTTTTACGCCTGTGGAGAAAATCCTAATGTCTCCAGATAAAAAACACAAATAAGGTATTTGTGTAACTGCCTTGTGATATTTGGATTCATCTCCCTGATTTAAACATACCACTTGATTCAGCAGGTTAGAAACACTTTGTAATGTAGATTCTGCAAAGGGACATTTGGGAGGCCATTGAGGCCTATTTGGAAAACTGGGTGTCCCCAGATGAAAACTAGGAAGAACCTACTTGTGAAAATGCTTTGTGATGTGTAGATTCATCTCACAGAGTTAAAGCTTTCTTTTGATACACCAGGTTGTAGTAACTCTTTATGGAGAATCTGAGAAGAAACATTTTGGACTCCATTGTGGCCTATGGAGAAAAACCAAGTATCCCCAGATATAAACTAGAGAAAAGCTATCTGTGATATTGCTTTGTGATATGTGGATTCATCTCACAGAGTTAAACCTTTCTTTTGACTCAGCAGATTGGAAAATCTCTTTCTGTAGAATCTGTGAAGGGACATTTGGGAGACCATAGAGGCCTATAGGGAAAAACAGAATATCCCCATATAAAAACTAGAAAGAAGCTATCTGTGAAACTTTGCTGTGATTTGTGGATTCCTCTCACAGAGTTAAACCTTTCTTAGTTTCAGCAGGTTGGAAACACATTTTTTTTTTGTAGAATCTGCAAAGGGAAATTTGAGAGCCCATTGAAGCCTTTGGGGAAAAACTGAATATCCTAAGGTAAAAACTTGAGAGATGCTATGTATGAAACTGCTTTGGGATGTGTAAATTTATCTCACAGAGTACAACATTTGCTTTGATTCATCTGGTTGGAAACACTTTTTGTAGAATCTGCATAAGCACATTAGAGATACTATTGAGGTTTACAGGGGGAAAAGAAAATATTTCCAGATAAAAACTAGAAGGAAGCTGTCTGAGAAATTGCTTTGTGATGTGTGGATTCATCTCACAGGGTTGAATCATTCTTTTGGTCCTGCAGTTTGGAAACACTCTTTGTTTAGAATCTGTGAAGGGACATTTGGGAGCCCACTGGTGCCTAAGGGGATAAAACTGAATATACACAGATAAAAACTAGAAAGAAAGTCTGTGAAACTGCTTTGTGATATGTGGATTCCTCTCACAGAGTTAAAACTTTCTTGTGATTCAGCAGATTTGAAATTTTTTTGTAGAATCTCAGTTGGGACATTTTGTAGCCCATAGAGGCCTATAGGAAAAAAAACAAATATTCCCAGATAAAACGAGAAATAAACTATATTACCTCAAAAAAAAAAAAATAGAAAGAAACTATCTGTGAAACTGCATTGTGATGTGATTGCATATCATCGAGTTAAACCTTTCTTTTGATGCATCAGGTTGGAAAAATTCTTTTTGTAGAATCTGCAAACAGACATTTGGGAGCCCATTGGGACTTATGGGAAGAAACAGAATATCCCCAGATTAAAACTAGAAAGAAGCTACCTGTGAAACTGCTTTGTGATGAGTGGATTCATCTCACAGAGTTAAACCTTACGTTTGATTCAGCTTGTTAGAAATATTCTTTTTGTAAATCTGCAAAGTGACATTTACGAGACCATTGAGTCCTATGGGGAAAAAATGAATATCCCTAGATAAAAACTAGAAAGAAGCTATCTGTGAAACTGCTTTGTGATGTGTGGATTCATCTAACTGAGATACACTTTTTTTGATTCAGCAGGATACAAACACTCTTTTTTAACAGTCTGCAAAGGGACATTTGTCAGTCCATTGAGGCTTATATGGAAATAAATCCCCAGAAAAAAACTAGAAACAAGGTATCTGTTAAACTACTTTGTTCTGTGTGGATTGTTCACACATCATTTAAACTTCATTTCATTCATCAGGTTGGAAACAATCTTTTTGTAGAATCTGCAAAGGGACATCTAAGAGACCATTGAGGCCTACAGGAAAAAAACAAATATGCCCAGATAAAAACAAGAAAGAAGCTATCTTTGAAACTGTATTGTGATGTGTGTATTTATCTTACAGAGTTAAACCTTTCCTTTGATTCAGCAGGTTGGAAACACCCTTTTTAAAGAATCTGCAAAGGATCATTTAGGAGAACTTTGAGACCAGTGGGGATAAAACTGAATATCCCCAGATAAAAACTAGAAAGAAGCTATTGGTGAAACTGCTTTGTGATGTGTGGATTAATTAACTCTGTAATTAATGACTGTAATTAATTAATTGCAGAGTTAAACCTTTCTTTTTCTTCTGCAAGTTGGAAACACTCCTTTTGGAGAATCTGCAAAGCGATATTTAGGAGGCCATTTATTCCTAAGGAAAAAAAATGAATATGCCAAGATAAAAGTAGAAAGAAGCTATCTGTGAAACTGCTTTGTGATGGGTAAATTCATCTCACAGAGTTCAACCTGTCTTTTAATTCACCTGGTTGGAGAGACTTGTCTTCCAGAATCTTCAGTGGGAAATTTGGGAGCCCATTGTGGCTTATAGGGAAAAACTGAACATCCCCAGATAAAAACTAGAAAGAAGCTATCTGTTAAACTGCATTCTGATGTGTGGATTCATCTGACATAATTAAACCTTCCTTTGATTCAATAGGTGGGAAATACTCTTTCTGGAGAAACTAGGAAGGGGCATGTGGGGGCCAAGTAGCCTATAGGAAAAAAGAGAATATCCACAGATAAAAACTAGAAAGAATATATCTGTGAAACAGCTTCTGATGTGTGGATTTATCTGACAAAGTGACCAGTCTTTTGATTTAGCAG
>NW_016803271.1:74333-101651 GCF_001698545.2 Rhinopithecus bieti | reverse complement strand
TACAGGCTTGAGCCACTGCACCCGGCCAAACCTCTCTTTTGATTCACAGGTGGGAAACACTGCTTTTGGAGAATCTGTGAAATGACATTTGGAAGACCTTTGTGACCTATACGGAAAACTGAATATCTCCAGGCAAAAACTAGAAAAAATATAGCCGGAAAATGACTTTTGATGTGTGGATTCATCTGAGAGAATTAGAACTTTCTTTTAATTAAGTAGGCTGGAAACACTCTTAGTGAAGAATCTGTGAAGGGACATTTTTTAGCCCTGTGAGGCCTATGGAAAAAACTGAATATCTCCAGAAAATAAACTAGAAAGAAGCTGTCTGTGAAACTGCTTTGTTGACTGTGGATTTCTGTCACAGAGATAAAACTTTCTTTTGATTAAGCAGGTTGGAAACACTCTTTCTGGAGAATCTGGGAAAGGATATTTAGGAACTAATTGAGACCTGTGAGGAAAAATTGCATAACCCCAGATAAAAACTGGAAACAAGCTATCTGTGAAACAACTTTATTATGTGTATATTCATCTCAAAATGTTAAAACTTTCTTTTGATTCAGCAGGTTGAATCACTCTTTTTGCTCTTTTCCCCACTAGGGACACTTTGGAACCCATAGAGAACTATGGATAAAAACCTAATATCCCCAGATAAAAACTAGAAAGGAGTATCTACGAAAATGCTTTGTGATGTGTGATTTTTTCTCACGTTGTTAAAACTTTCTCTTGATTCTTTACGTTGGGAACACTGTTTTTGGAGAGAGGATATTTGCGAGAAATTGAGGCCTATGGGGAAAAGCTGAATATCCCCAGAAAAAATTTGGAACAAGCTATCTGTGAAAATGCTTTGTGATGCGTGGATTCATCTCACAGAGGTAAACCATGCTATTGATTCAAGAGTTTAGAAACTCTTTTGGAGAATCTGCAAAGGGACATTTGTGAGCCATTTTGGCCTAAGAGGAAAACTGCATATCCTCAGATAAAAGCTAGAAAAAAGCGATCTGTGAAACTGCTTTGTGATTTTGGATTCATCTCACAGAGTTAAATTTTCTTTTGATTCAGCAGGTTGGAAACACTCTTTGTGGAGAATCTGAACACGGACGTTTGGTATCCCTTTCAGTCCTCTGGAAAAAATCCAAATATTCACAGATAAAAACTAGAAAGAAGTTATCTGTGAAAGTATTTGTTATGTGTGGATTCCTCTCTCAGAGTTAAACCTTTCTTTTGATTCAGCAGGCTGGAAATACTTTTGGGGAATCTGCCATGGGACATTTTGAGCCCATTGAGGCCAATGGGGAAAAACCAAATATCCCCAGATAAAAACTAGAAAGAAGCGGTCAGACATGGTGGCACACACCTGTAATTCCAGCATTTTGGGAGGCTGAGGCAAGTAGATCACGAGGTCAGGAGTTCAAGACCAGGCTGGGCAAGATGCTGAAATCCCATTTCTACTAAAAAATACAAAAAATTAGCTGGGCGTGGTGGTAAGTGCCTGTAATTCCAGTCATTCAGGTGGCTGAGGCAGAAAATTACTTGGACCGGGAGGCTGAGCTTGCAGTGAGCCAAGATCACACCACTGCACTCCAGCCTGAGGTACAGAGCAAGACTTGAAAAAAAAGATAAACTAGAAAGAAGCTGTCTTTTAAACTGCTTTGTGATGTACAGATTCATTTCACAGAGTTATAACTTTCTTTTGATTCAGCAGGTTGGAAACACCCTTTTTGGAGAATCTGTGAAGGAACATTAGCGAGCCCATTGAGACCTATGGGGAGAAACCGCATATGCCCAGATAAAAATGAGAAAGAAGATATTCGTGAAACTGCCTTGCAATGTTTAAATTGTTCTCACAACGAGAAAGCTTTTTTTTTCATTCAACAGGTTGGAAACACTCTTTTTGTAGAATCTGTGAGAAGACATTTGGGAGCCCATAGATGCCACTAGGGAAAACTGAAATTTCAGATAAACACTAGGAAAAAGTTATCAGTGAAACTGCTTTGTGATGGGTGGATTCGTTTCACAGAGTTAAATTATTCTTTTGATTCCAGGCTGGAAACACTCTTTCTGGAGAACTGTGAAAGGACATTTGCGAGTCCTTTGAGGCCTATGAGGAAAACCAAATATCCCCAGATAAAACTAGGAAGAAACATTCTTTGAAACTGCTTTGTGATTGTGGATTCATCTCATGTAGTTAAATATTTCTTTTGGTTCAGGAGGTTGGAAACACTCTTTTGGAGAAACTGTTAATGGACATTTGGGAGCCCACTGAGGTTTATGGGGAAAACTGAATATCCCCAGATAAAACTAAAAGAACTATCTGTGAAACTACATTGTGATGAGTAATTTAATATCAAAGAGTTAAACCTTTTTTTGATTCAGCAGGTTGGAAATGCTTTTTGGAGAATCTGTGAAGGGACATTTGGGAGCCCTTTGAGGACTATGGAGAAAAGACAAATATCCCCCAATAAAAACTAGAGAGAGGCTACCTGTGAAACTCCTTTGTGATGTGTGGATTTCTCTCACAGAGTTAAATATTTCTTTTGATTCAGGAGATTGGGAACAGTCTTTTCGGAGAATCTGCTAATGGACATATTGAAGCACTTTGATGTCCATGGGAAAAAACTGAACATTTCCAGATAAAAAACTAGAAAGAAATTCTCCATGAAACTGCTTTTTGATGTGTGGATTCATCTCACAGAGCTAAACCTTTCTTTTGATTCAGCACGACTTGGAAGCACTCTTTTTTAGAATCTGAAGGGGACATTTGGAACTCATTTGGGACCTGCAAGAAATAGCGAAAATATCCCAGAGATGAAAATAAAAAGCAACTATTTTGAAAAGCTGCTTCATGTATGTGTGGATTATCTCACCAGAGTAAAGTTTTTTGTTTAAAGTAGTTGGAAACACGTCTTTTTGGATACGCTGTAAGAAACGTTCATGAACCCATTGTGGCCTAGGGAAAGCTGACATATCCAGTAGAGTATAAACTAGAAAAGGTAGTAATTCTGTGAAACTGCTTTTGGTGAATTGTGTGAACTCTTTTGACTCGCAGCAGGTTGGGAAGACTCCCGTTTTGAAAATCTGGCAAAGGAAAATTTGGGAGCCCATCTCGAGTTGGAGAGGAGAAAACTGGATATCCCATGAAAAGAAAACGGCCAAACAAAAACAAAAACAAAAACAAAAAAACTAGAAATTAAAGTATTGGTGGAAAACTGCTTTGTGGATGTGTGGATGATCTGCACAGAGGTAAATTCTTCTCTTTTGACTTTCAGCAAGTTGGAAAAATCCTTGTGTATAATCTGCAAAGGAGACATTTGGGGAGTCAACTGAGTCTGAGTGGGAAAAACCAAGATATCCCGTAGATAAAAACAAGAAATAAAGTCTATCTGTGAAATTGACTTTTTGATGTGTGATCTCCATCTTCAGCAGAGTGAAAAACTTTCTTTTTATTCAGCAGGTTGAAAAACACTTATCAGAGAATCCTGCTGAGAGACATGTTCACGAGACATTACAGGCCTACTCGGGAAAAAACATATCCCCAGATAAAAACTTGAAAGCTCAGCATTCTGTGAAACTGCTTTGTGATGTTGGATTGATCTCACAGTGTTAGAACCATTTCTTTTCAATTTAGCGCAGCGCTTGGAAAAACTCTTTTTGAAGAACTCTGCAAATGGACATTTGGGAGGCCCATATTTGAGACCTATGGCAAAAAAATGGAATGATTCCTAATAAAATTAGAAAGAAGGTATCTGTGAAACGGCCTTGTGATGTTTTAATTCATCTCAGAGCATTAAATCTTTCTTTTCATTCAGCAGTTTGGATACCCTCTTTTTTGAGGATTGGGCAGGGGAGATTTTTGAGGAATATGAAGAAAGTCTAATATCCCCACATAAAAACCTGAAAAAAGATATCTGTTAAAATGCTTTGTGATGTGTGCTTTTTCCTTACAGTTAAAACCTGCTTTTGATTCAGCAGGTTAAAAACACTCTTTCTGTATAATGTGTGAAGGGACATTTGGGGGCCCATTGAGGCTTTATGGAAAAACTGAATATCTGCAGGAAAAAAAAAAAACAAAAAAGAAGCTCTCTGTGATACTGCTTTCTTATGTGGGGATTCATCTCACAGAATTAAAAGTCAGTTTTTATTCAGCTGTTTGGAAGCACTCTTTTGGAGAATCTGCAAATGAACATTTAGGAACCTAATGAGGCCTGTGGGGAAAAAGCTGAATATCCAGAGTTAAAACAAGAAAGAATATTTCTGTGAAATGCTTTGTGATGCATGAATTCATCTCACAGAGTTAAATATTTCTTTTGATTCAGCAGGTTGGAAACACACTTTTTGGAGAATTTGGGAAGGGACATTTCAGGAGCATTTTAGGTCTATGGGGAAAACTGAATATCTCCCAATAAAACAAAAAATGCTACCTGTGAAACTGCTTTGTGATTTCTGGATTCATGTCCCAGTGATAAAACTTCCTTTTGATTCAGCAGGTTAAAACACTCTTTTGGAGAATCTGCAAAGGGACATTTGGAAACCCACTGAGGCCTGTGGGGAAAAGCCGAAAATACCCAGATAAAAACTCAAAAGAAGCTATGTGTGAATCTTGTGATGTGTGGATTCATCTCACAGAATTAAACATTTCCTTTGATATAGCAGGTTGGAAACTCTCTTTTTGTAGAATCTGTGAACGGATATTTGGAACCCATTAATGAATATGGTGAAATACCTAATATTTCCATATAAAAATTAGAGAGAAGCTATCTGTGAAATGGCTTTGAGATGAGTGGATTCATCTCATAGAGTTACACCTTGCTTTTGATTCAACAGATTGGAAACACTCTTTTTATAGAATCTGTGGAGGGACACTTCAGAACACTTTGATGCCAATGGGGAAAAATAGAGTATACACAGATAAGCTGTGTGTGAAACTTCTTTGTAGTGTGTGGATTAATCTCATAGAGTTAAACCTTGCTTTTGATTCATTAGGTACGAAGCACTCTTTTTGGGGAACCTTCACAGGTACATTTGGAGCCCATTGAGGATTATGAGGAGAAACAAAATATCCCCAGATAAAAAGTAGAAAACAGCTATAAGTGAAACTGCTTTGTGCTTGTGAATTCATCTCACAGAGCTAATCTTTTCTTTTGATTCACCAGGTTGGAAACACTGTTTTTGGAGGACCTGCAAAGGGACATATGGGAGCCCATTGAGGTCTATGGGGAACAATAAAATATCCACAGGTAAAAACTGTCTGTGAAATGTTATCTGTGAAACTGCCTTTTAATGTGTGGGTTCATCTCACAGAGTTAATCTTTTCTTTTGATTCAGGAGCTTGACAACACTCTTTTTGTAGTATCTGCAATGGGACTTTTTTTTAACCCATTCAGGCTTATGGAAAAAAAACTGATATCTCCAGATAAAACTAGAAAGCAGCTATCTGTGAAACTGCTTTTGATAGGTTGACTTTTCTCCACAGAGATAAATCTTTCCTTTGATTCAGCAGGTTAGAAACATTCTTTATGTAGAATCTGCGAAGGGACATTTGGAAGGCCATAGAGGTCTATGCTGAAAAACTGAGTATTTCCAGACAAAAACTAGAAAGAAGCTATCTGAGAAATGTATTTGACATAGATTAATCTCACTGAGTTGAAACTTTCTTTTGGTTCAACAGATTTGAAATACTCTTTTTGTAGGATCTGCAAAGGGCCATTTCAGAGCAATTTGATACCTGTGGGGAAAACTGAATATCCACAGATAAAAACTGGAAAGAAGCTGCCCATGAAACTGGTTTGTGAAATGTGGATTCATCTTACAGAGTTAAACCTTTATTTTGATGCAGCAGCTTGGAAGTACTAATTTTGGAGAATCTGTAATGGGACATTTGGGAGCCCATTGAGACCTATGAAGAAAAGCCAAATATCTCCAGATAAAAACTCAAAAGAAGCTATCTGTGAAACTGCCTTGTGGTGTGTGGATTCATTTCACAGAGTTAATCCATTCTTTGATTCAAGAGGTTGGACACACTCTTTTTGAAGCATCTGTGAGGGACATTTAGGAGTCCATTGATGCCCAAGGAGAAAACTGATTATCCCCTCATAAAATGAGAAACAAGCTATCTGTGAAACTCCTTTGTAATGTGGGGATTCATCTCACAGAGTTAACACTTTCTTTTTATTCAGCAGGTTGGAAACACTTTTTTGGAGAGTCTGAAAAGGAACATTTGGGAGCCCATTGTAGCCTATGGGGAAAAATCAAATATCCCCAAATAAAATCTTGAAACAAGCTGTCTGTGAAACTGCTTTGTGAGTTGTGAATTCAACTCACAGAGTAAAACCTTTCTTTTAGTTCAGCAGGCTGGAAACACTCTTTTTGATGAATCTGCAAAAGGACATTTGGGAGCCCATTTAGGCACAGGAGAAAAGCGAATATCCCAAAATAAAACAAAAGGAAGCTATCTGTGAAAATGCTTTTCGATGTGTGGATTTTTCCTACAGAGATACACATCTTTGCTTTGACTTAGTAGTTTGGAAACACTATTTGTAGAATCTGCAAAGGGACATTTTAGAGCCCATAGAGGCCTATGATGAAAAACTGAATATTTCCACATAAAAACTAGAAAGAAGCTATCTGTGAAACGGCTTTGGGTTGTGTGGATTCATCTCACTGAGTTAAAACTTTATTTTAATTAAGTGGGTTTGGAAAACTCTTTTTGGAAAATCTCTGAAGGGACATTTCAGAACCCTTTGATTCCTATGGGGAAAATCTGAATATCCCCCCAAAAAACTGGAAAGAAGCTATCCATGCTTCTGCTTTTTGATGTGTGGATTCATTTCACAGAGTTAAAGCTTTGTTTTGATTCAGCAGGTTGGAAGCACTGTTTTGGGGTAATCTGCAAAGACACATTTGGAAGCCCATTGAGGGACATGGGGAAAAACCGAATATACCCAGATAATTACTATAAAAAAGTTATAGGTGGAACTGCTTTGTGATGTGTGAATACATCTCACAGAGTTAATCCTTTCTTTTGATTCAGCAAGTTGGAAACACTCTTTTGGAGAATCTGCAAAAGACATTTCAGATCCCATTGAGGCCTGGGGAAAAAAAAATCCCCAGATAGAAACCTGAAAGAAGCTCTCTATGAAACTGCTGTTTAACGGGTGGACTGATCTTACACAGGTAAACCTTTCTTTTGATTCAGTAGGTTGGAAACACTCTTCTTGTAGAATCTGCCCGTGAAACTGCTTTGTGATGTGTGAATTCTTCTCACTGAGTTAAACATTTATTTAGATTCAGCAGCTTGGAAACACTCTTTTTGGGGAACCTGGGAGGGAATTTTGGGAGTCAGTTGTGACCTATGAAGAAAAGCTGAATATCCCCAGATGAAAACTTGAAAGAAGCTAACTCTGAAACTGCTTCATGATGTGTGGATTCATTTCACAAAGTCAAACATTTCTTTTATTCAGCAGGTTGTAAATACTATTTTGGAGAATTTGTGAGAGGACACTTAAGAGTCCATTGAGGCCTAAGAGGACAAACAAATTACTCCTGATAAAAACTAGAAAGAAGCTATCTTTGAAACGGTGTTGTGATGTGTGGTTTCATCTCACAGTGTTAAACCATTCTTCTGATTCAGCAGGTTGGAAAGACTTTTGTTGGAGAGCCTTAGAAGGGACATTTGGGAGACCATTTTGTCCCATTGGAAAAAACAGAATATCCCCCAGATCAAAACGACAAAGAAGGTATCTGTGTAACTGCTTTGTGATGTTTGGATTCCTCTCACACAGCTTAACCTTTCTTTTGATTCAGCAGTTTTGAAACACTGTTTTTGTAGAATCTTGCAAAGGGATATTTGGGAGCCCATGAAAGGCCTATTGCCAAAAAACAAATATTTCAAATAAAGAAAAAAAAAAACAGAATGCTATCTGTGGGAAACAGCTTTGAGATGTGTGGATTGATGTCACGTGAGTAAATTTGTTCTTTTGATTGCAGCATTGTTGGAACCCTTTTTTGGGGGGGAATCTGTGGAAGAAAACACTGTGGAGCCCTTCAATGTTTGAATCGGTAAAAAACTGAGTATCCTGAGATAAAAACTAGAAAGAATCTATCCATGAATCTGCTTTGTGATATGTGGATTCATCTCACAGACTTAAAACTTCCGGTTTTATCCATACAGCGTGGAAACACCCTTTTTTGGGGAATATTGTGAAGGGGATATTTGGGAGCCCATTGAGGCCTATGGGAAAAAACAAATTATCCCCAGCTAAAAACTAGAAAAAAGCCCATCTGTAAACTGCTTTGTGATGTTTGGATTCATCCTCACAGATTATACACTTTCTTTTAATTCAGCAGTTGGAAACATTCCTTTTGGAGAATCCTGTGAAGGGCCATTGGAGTCCATTAAAGCTATGGGGAAAAATCAATACTCCCAGCTAAAAACTATAAGAAGCATTCTGTAAAACTGCTTTGTGATGTGTCGATTCATCCTCACAGAGTTAACGAACTTTCGTTTGATTAAGCAAGTTGGGAAAACTCTTTTAGGAGAATCTGTGATGCACATGTGCAGCCCATTTTTGGCCTGTGGGAAAAAAAACACTGAATATCCTTCAGATAAAAATTTGAAGAAGGTATCTGTGAAACTGCTTTGTGAAGGGTGAATTCATCAGAGAGTTAAACTTTTCCTTTTTATTTAAACACGAAAAACCACTGCTTTTTGGGATAATCTACAAAGGGACATTTGGGAGCCTATTGAAGACCTAAGAAAGAGGAAGCAAAATATTCCCAGTAAAAAGCGAAAAGAAGCTCCCTGTGGAAACTGATTTTGTGATATATGGATTGATCTCACAGAGGAAAACTTTTCAACTTGATTTAGGCAGGTAGAAAACACTCCTTTTGGAGACTCTAGGAAGGGACATTTTGGAGTCCATTGTGTCCCCTATAGGGAAAAATTGAGGTAATCTTTAGATAAAACTAGGAAGAAGTTGTATGTGAAACTCGCTTTGTGATGTGTGGGATTCATCTTACAGAGGTAAACCTTTGTGAGTTCATATCAGGCAGGTTGGAAACACTTTTTGGAGAATCTGCGATGGGCCATTTGAGAGCACATTTTGTCCTATGTGTCAGAACCGTAATAGCTCTAGAAAAAAAACTAGAAAGAGGTTGTCTGTGAAACTGCATTGTGAAGTGTGGATTCATCTCACAGAGGTTAAATATTTCTTTTGTATTCAGCAGTTTGAAAATACTGTTTTTATAAGAATCTGCCAAATGACATTTGGGAAGCTCAATTGAGGCCTATGGTGAAAAATCCAATATCAGCAAGCAGATAATACTTGAGATAAGTGTACTTGTGAAACTGCTTGGTGGATGTGTGATTCATCTCACAGAGTTAAAACCTTTTTTGTGATTCAGCTGTTTGGAAACTCTCTTTTTATAGAATCTGCAAGGGACATTTGGAGGATCATTGGAGGCCTGTGGTGAAAAAAGCGAATATCCCCAGAATAAATTATCAGAAAGACAGCTATCTGTGAAATTTAATTGTTATGTGTTTTCTGTCTTTCTCCTGTCACAGAAGTTTAACCTTTTCTTTGGATTCGTCCAGGTTGGAACACTCTTTATGGACAATCTGTGAAAAGACATGTGAGGAGCCCTTTGAGTTCCTATAGGAAAAAATTTGGATATCCCAGATAAAAATTAGAAAAGGCAAGCTATCTGATGAAACTACTTGGTGGGATTGTGTGGGACTCATCCTCACAGAGTCAACCTTTGTTTTTTTGATTCAGCAAAGTTGGAAATACATGCTCTTTGGAGCGAGCATTTGTGAAGGGACTTTTGGGAGCCCAGTAAGACCTATGGGGAAAACTGAATATCCCTAGATAAAACTAGAAAGAAGACATCTGTAAGACTGCTTTGTGACGTGTGGATTCATCTTACAGAGTTAAAGCGTTGTTTTGATTCAGCAGGCTGGGAACATTCTGGAGAATCTGCAAAGGGACATTTGGAAGTCCATTCAGGCCATTGGGGAAAAATCAAATATCCCCAGATAAAAACTGGAAAGAAACTATCTGTGAAAATGCTTTGTAATGCGTGGATTTATCTGACAGAGTTCAATCTCCCTCTTGATTCAGCAGTCTGTAAATGCTCTGTTTGGAGAATATGCAAAGGAACACTAGGGAGCCCATTGAGGCCTATGGGGAAAAACAGAATATCACCAGATATGAACTAGAAAGAAGCTATCTCTGAAACTGCTTTGTGATGCATGGATTTATCTCACAGAAGTAAACCTTTGTTTTCTTTCAGAAGATTCTAAAACTCTTTTGGTAAAATTTGCAAAAGATATTTGGGAGCCCATTTAAGACTATGGGGAAAAAACAAATATTTTCAGATAAAATTAGAAAGAAGCTATCTCTGAAACTGCTTTTAATGTGTGAATCCATCTCACAGAGATAAAGCTTTTGTTTGATTCAGCAGGTTGGAAACAATCTTTTTGTAGAATCTGTGAAGCAACATTTGGGAGCCTATTGAGGCCTATAGAATAAAACAGATTATCCCCAAATAAAACTAGAAATAAGCTATCTGTGAATCTGATTTTTTGATGTGTGGATTCATCTCACAGAGTTGAACCTTTCTTTTGATTTAGTTGGTTGCAAACACTCTTTTAGGACAATCTGCGAAGGGACAGTTAGGAGCCTGTTGAGGCCTATGGGGAAAAACCGAATTGCCCCAGATTAAAACTCCAAAACAATTTGTGGAAATGCTGTGTGACATATGGTTTCATCTCAGAGAATTAAACCTTTCCGTTGATTCAATAGGATGGAAACACTGTTTTTGGATAAACTGTGGAGGGACATTTGGGAGCCCTTTGAGGCCTATGCAGAAAAATCGAATATCCCCACATAGAAACCAGAAGGAAGCTGTCAGTGAAGCAGGTTTCTGATGTGTGCATTCAACCCACAGAATTAAACATTTCCTTTGATTCAGTAAGTTGTAAACACTCTTTTTGTATACTATGCAAAGCGATATTTTGGATCCCATTGAGGCCTATGGGGAAAAACCAAATATCCCCAGATGAAAACTAAAAAGAAGCTATCTGTCAAACTGCTTTGTGAAGTATGGATTCATCTCACATAGTTAAATCTTCTTCTTTTTTTTTTTTTATTCACCAGATGGAAACACTCTTTTTGCAGAATCTGCAAGAAATATTTGGGAGCTTATTGAAGCCTATGGGGGAAAAAATATGCCAGATAAAACTAAAAGGAAACTATCCATGAAACTGTTTTTTATTGTTTATTCCACTCATCAAGTTAAAACTTTCTTTTGATTCAGCTGGTTGCAAATAGTCTTTTTAGAGAATTTGCAAAGGGACATTTGGGAACCAATTGATGCCTATAGGGAAAAACTGAATATCCACAGATACAAACTAGAAAGATGATATCTGTGAGGCAGCTTTGTGATGTGTGGATTCATGTCACAAAGGAAAAGAATTTGCCTGATTGAGAAGGCTGGAAACACTCTTTTTGAAGACACTGAAAAGGGAAATTGGGGAGTCACTGAGGCCTATGTGGAAAACCAGAATATCCCCAGATGAAAACTAGAAAAAAGCTATCTGTGAAACCACTTTGTGATTAATGGATTCATCTCACAGATTTAAAACTTTCTTTTAACTCAGCAGGTTGGAAAAACTCTGTGGAGAAACTGCGAAAGGATATTTGGGATCCAATTGAGGCCTCTGGACAAAAACTGAATATTCCCAGATTAAAACTAGAGTGATGCTTCTGTGAAACTTCTTTGTAAAGTGTGGATTCATCTCGCAGAGTTAAAGCTTCCATTTGATGCAGCATGTTGGAAACACTCTTTTTGGAGAATCTGTGAAGGGACAATTGAAAGCCCATTGAGATCTATTGGGAATAACAGCACATCCCCAGATATAAACTAGAAACAAGCTATCTGTGAAACTCTTTGTAATGTGTGGATTTATCCCAAACAGTTAAACGTTTTTTTTTGATTCAGCAGGTTGAAAACACTCTTTGTGTAGAATCTGAGAAGAGACATTTAAAAACCCATTTTGGCCTCTAGGGAAAGACTGAAAATCCCCAGATAAAAACTAGAAAGAAGCTATCTGTGAAACTGCTTTGTGATCTGTGGATTCTTCTCACAGAGTTAAAAGTTTCTTTTGACACACTAGGTTGGAAACACAGTTTTTGTAGAATCTGCAGAGGGACATTTATGAGCCCATTGAGGCTTATTGGGAAAAAGCAAACATCGCAAGATAAAAACTAAGAATAAGTCATCTGTGAAACTTCTTCGTTATGTGTTGATTCATCTCACAGTGTTAAACTTTTCTTTTGATCCACCAGGTTGGAAACACACTTTTTGGAGAGTCTGTGAAGGGACATTTGGGAGATCAATGAGGCCTAAGGGCATAAACCTAATATCTTCAGGTAATAACTAAGAAGACGCTCTCTGAGAAAGCTGTTTTGCAACGTGTGGATGCATCTCACAGAGTTAAACCTTTCTTTTGATTCTGGAAGTTAGAAACACTCTTTGTGGAGAATCTGTAATGGGACATTTTGTAGCCCATTGAAGCCAATGGAGAAAAATCGGACATCCCCAGGTGAAATCAATAAACTGTGAAACTTATTTGTAATTTGTGGATTCATCATAAAGTGTTAAGCTTTTCTTTTGATTCAGCAGGTTGGAAACACTCTTTTTGGAGAATTTGAGAAGAAACATTCGGGACATCTTTGAGGCATATGGAGATAAACCGAATATCCCCAGATTAAAACTAGAAAGAAGCTATCTGGGTAACTGATTTGTGATGTGTGGATTCATCTCAGAGATGAAAACTTCCTGTTGATTTAGGAGGTTGGGAATACTCTTATTAAAGAATCCACAAAGAGACATTTGAGAGCCCATTTAGTCCTATGTGGAAAAATCGAATATGCCCATTAAAACAAGCAAGAATCTATCTGTGAAAATGCTTTGTTATATGTGGATTCATCACACAGAGTTAAACATTTCTCTTGATTCAGCAGGTTGGAAATGCTCTTCTTGCAGCATCTGTGAAGAGACATTTGGGAGACCGAAAAAGACCATGGGGAAAAAATGAATATCTCCTAATTAAAACAGGAAAGGAGGTATCTGTGTAACTGCATGGTGATGTGTGGATTCACCACACAGAGTTAAAACTTTCTTTTGATTCAGCAGGTTGGAAACACTCTTTTTTGGAGACTCTGCAAAGGGACAAAGAAGTCCACTAAGTTCTACAGAAAAAACCTACATATCCCCAGATAAAAACTAGGAAAAACTGTTTGTGAAACTGCTTTGTGAAGTGTGGATTCACCTCACAGAGTTAAGCCTTTCTTTTGACTCAGCAAGTGGAAAACACTATTTTTGTACAATCCACGAAGGGATATGTGTGAGCCCATTTAGGCCTATGGAGAGAAAACAAATATTCCAAGATACAAAATGGAAAGAACCTATCTGTGATATTGCTTTCAGATGTGTTGATTTGTCTCACATTGAGAAACATTTCTTTTGATTCAGGAGATTGGAAACACTCTTTGTGGAGAATCTGAAGGGACGTTTGGGAACCCACTGAAACCTCCAAAAAAAAAAAAAAAAAGAAAAGTAAAGAAAAAAGAAAAGAAAAGAAAACGAACATCCCCAGTAAAACTAGAAAGAAGCTATCTGTGAAACTGTTTGTGATGTGTGCATTCATCTCACAGAGTTAAACATTTATTTTGATTCACCAGGGTGGAGACAATATTTTTGTAAAATCTACAAAGGGACATTTCGGAGACCATTGAGGTCTATGGGGAAAAACCAAACATCCAAAGAAAAAAACAAGAAAGAAGTTATCTGTGAAACTGCTTTGTGATGTGTTGATTTATCTCACAGTGTTAAACCTTTGTTTTGATTCAGCAAGTTGGAAACACCATTTTGGGGAATCTGTGAAGGGACATTTGGACACTCATTGGGGCCTATAAGCATAAACTGAATATCCTAGGATAAAAACTGAAAGAAGCTATCTATCAAACTGTTTTTTAATGTGTGGATTCTCCTCACAGAGTTAAACCTTTCTTTTGATTCAGCATGTTGGAAACACTGTTTTTGGAGAATCTGTGAAGGAACACTTCGTAGCCCTTTGAGGTCAATGGAATAAAAACTGAATATCCTCAGATGAAATCAAGAAAGAAGATCCTGTGAAACTCATTTGTGATGTGTGGGACTCATCATACAGAGTTAAGCCTTTCTTTTGATTCAGCAGGTTGGACAACTTTTTTGAAGAGTCTCTGAAGGGACATTCGGAGGCCCATTTAGGCTTTGGGAAAAGAAACAAATACCCCACATAAAAACTAGACAGAAGCTCTCTGCAAAATTGCTTTTTGATGTGTGGCTTCATCCCACAGAGTTAAATATTTCTTCTGATTTAGCAGATTGGAAACGCTGTCTTTGGAGGATCTACAAAGGGACGTTGNAAACTGCTTTTTAATGTGTGGATTCTCCTCACAGAGTTAAACCTTTCTTTTGATTCAGCATGTTGGAAACACTGTTTTGGAGAATCTGTGAAGGAACACTTCGTAGCCCTTTGAGGTCAATGGAATAAAACTGAATATCCTCAGATGAAATCAAGAAAGAAGATCCTGTGAAACTCATTTGTGATGTGTGGGACTCATCATACAGAGTTAAGCCTTTCTTTTGATTCAGCAGGTTGGACAACTTTTTTGAAGAGTCTCTGAAGGGACATTCGGAGGCCCATTTAGGCTTTGGGAAAAGAAACAAATACCCCACATAAAACTAGACAGAAGCTCTCTGCAAAATTGCTTTTGATGTGTGGCTTCATCCCACAGAGTTAAATATTTCTTCTGATTTAGCAGATTGGAAACGCTGTCTTTGGAGGATCTACAAAGGGACGTTGGGAGCCCTTTGAAACCTATTGGGATGAACTGAATATCCCCAGATGAAAACTAGAAAGAAGCTGTCTGTGTAACTACTTTGTGACGTGTGGATTCATCTCACAGAGTTAAAACTTCCTTTTGATTTAACAGTTTGGAAACACTCTTTTTGTAGAATCTGTGAAGGGACACTTTGGAGCCCATTGAAGGTCTAGGCAAAAAATAGGAATATCTTCAGATAGAAACTACAAAGAAGCTATCTGTGAAACTGTTTCGTGATGTGTAGATTCATCTCACAATGTTAAACGTTTCTTTTGAGTCAGCAGGTTGGAAATACTTTTTTGAAAGGATCTGGGAAGGGATATTTGGGAACCATGGAGGTCTATTTGGAGAATCTGTGAAGGGACATTTAATATCCCTTGAGGCATATAGAGAAAAACCGAATATCCCCAGAAAAGTCTATAAAAAAGTTATCTGTGAAACTAGGTAATTTTCACAGATAATTACTTGGGTAACTATCTGCCTTGGGATGTGTTGATTCATCTCGAAGAGATCAACCTTTCTTTTGATTCAGCCAGTTGGAAACCCTCTTTTTGGAGAACCTGCTAGGGAACCTTTGGAGCTTAGTGAGACCTATGGAAAAACAATGAATAGCCCAGATAAGAACTAGAAAGAAGTTATTTGTAAAACTGTGTTGTGATGTGTGGGTTAATCTCACATTTAAATCTTCCTTTTGATTTAGCAAGTTGGAAACACTTTTTTGAGAATTGGTGAAATGATATTTGGGAGCACGTTGAGGCCTATAGGGAAAATCAAACAGCCGCAGATAAAAAATAAAATAAATAATAAAAAAAAAAAAACAGAAAAAAGCTGTCTGTGAAAGTGCTTTGTGATGTGTGCATTCATCTCACAGAGTGAAGCATTTCTTTTGCTTCAGCACGTTGGAAACACTATTTTTTAGAATCCGAGAAGAGACATTTGGTACCTCTATGAGGCCTATGAAGAAAAACTGAATATCCTCAGCTAAATATTAAAATGATGCTCTCTGAGCAACTGCTTTGTGACATGTGAATTCATTTCACCAAGTAAAAACTTTCGTTGGTTTCAGCAGGTTAGAAACACTCTATTTGGAGAATCTGAGAACAGACATTTTGGAGTCCATTGAGGCCTATAGGAAAAAAGAGTTTATCACCAGATAAAAACTAGAAAGAACCCTTTTCTAATACTGCTTTATGATATGTAGATACATCTCACAAGGTTAAACCTTTGTTTAGATTCAGCAGGTTGGAACACCTCTTTTTGGGGAATCTGCAAGGACACATTTCAAAGCTTATTGAGACCCAGGGGAAAAAACAAATATCCTTAGTTAAAAAGTAGAAAGAGGATTTCTGTGAAACTACTTTGTGATGTGTGGACTAATTGCAAAATGTTCAAACTTTCTTTACATTCAACAGTTTGGAAACAGTCTTTTTAAAGAATCTGTGAATGGATATTTCAAAGCACATTGATGTTCAATGAAAAAAAAATGAATATACCCGGATAAAATAGGAAAGAAGCTGTTTTAAAAGTGCTTTTTTGTGTGTGGATTCAACTCATAGAGGTAAAACTTATTTTGTTTCAGCAGGTTGTAAATAATGTTTTGGATAATCTGCAGGGGCATTTGGGAGCCCATTGTTGCCTTTGGTTAAAATCTAATACTTTCAGATAAAAGTAGAAAGAAGCTATCTGTGAAACCACTTTGTGATGTGTGGATTCACCTCACAGAGTTAAAACTTTCTTTGATTCAGCAGGCTGGAAAGACTCTATTTGGAGAATCAGCAAAGAAACATTTGGGCACTTACTGAGGCCTTTGGGGAAAAACTGAATATCGCTAGATAAAAACTACAAAGAAGTTCTCTGTGAAACTACTTTGTGATGTGTGGATTCATCTCACAGAGTTAAACCTTTCTTTTGATTCAGTAGGCTGGAAACCCTCTTTTTCGAGAATCAATAGAGGAATATTTAGGAATCCAATTTAACCTATCAAAATAAATGATTATCGCCAGAAGAAAATGATAAAATAGCTATCTGGGAAACTGATTTGTATTGTCTGAATTCATCTCACAGAGCTAAATATGTCTTCTATTCTTGTTGGAAACACTCTTTCTGGATAATCTGCAAAGAGACATTTGGGAGCCCATTGAGGCCTATGGGGAAAAGCTGAATATTCCCAATACAAACTGAAAGGAAATTATCTGTGAAACTGCTTTGTGATGTGTGGATTCATCTTACAGAGTTAAACCTTTCTTTAGATTGATCAGGTGGAAACACTTTTTTTGGAGAATCTGTGAAAGAACATTTGGGCTCTCATAGTGTACTACAGGGAAAAATTGAATATCCCCAGATAAAAACTTGAAAGAAGGTATCTGTGAAACCATTTTGTGATGTGTGGATTTATCTCACTGAGTTAATTTTTTCTTCTGATTCAGGAGGTTGGAAACACTCTTTCTGTAGAATCTGTGAAGGGATATTGGGAGCCCATTGAGGCCTACATGGAAAAAATGAATACCCCTAGATAAAAATTACAAAGAAGCTCTCTGTGATACTGTGTTTTGATGTGAATTCATCTCACAGATTTAATTTTTTAATTTTGATTCAGCAGGTTGTAAACATTCATTTGGAGCATCTGCGAAGGGATGTTTGGGAATCCATTGAGGCTTATGGATAAAAAAAGTCCCCAGACTAAAACTACGAAGAAGCTATCTATGAAACTGCTTTGTGATGTGTGGCTTCATCTCACAGAGGTAAAACTTTCTATTGACTCAGCCGGTTGGAAAGACTCTTTTTAAAAAATATGCAAATGGACACTTGGAAGGCCATTTAGGCCTATGCGGTAAAACCGAGTATCCCCAGATAAAAACTAGAAAGAAGTTATCTGTGAAACTGCTTTGTGTTGTTTGGTTTCAACTCACAGAGTTAGACCTTTATTTTGATTCAGCATGTTGGAAACCCTCTTTTTGTAGAATCTGTGAAAGAACATTTGGGAACCCATTGAGACCTACTGGGAGAAACACCGTATCCCCAGTAAAAACTACAAACTGTCTGTGAAACTACTTTGTGATGTGTGGATTCATATCACATATTTAAAGCTTTCTTTTGTTTCAGCAAGTTGGAAACTTGGCAAAGAGGCATTTATGAGTCCATTGATGCTGAAAGGGAAAAACTGAATATCCCCAGATTAAAACTAGAAAGAAGGCACCTGTAAAATTGCTTGGTGATGTGTGTATTCAATTCACAGAGTTAGATATATCATTTTAGTCAACAGGTTGGAAACACTCTTTTCAGAAAATCTGCAAAAGGACATTTAGGAGCCCATTGAGTTCTGTGGGAAAACACCGCATATCCCTAGAGAAAAGTAGGAACAAGCTACCTGTGAAGCTGATTAATTGTGAACACCGAATATCACCAGATAAATACTAGAAAGAAGCCATCTGTGAAACTGCTTTGTCATGAGTAAATTCAGCTCACAGAGCTAAACCTTACTTTTGATTCAGCAGGTTGGAAACACTCTTCTTGGAGAATCTGTGAAGGTACATTTGGGAGACCAATGAGGCCAATGGGAAAACACTGCACATCCCTAGAGAAAAAGTAGGAACAAGCGATCTGTGAAGCTGCATTGTGATGTGGGGACTCCTCTCACAGAGATAAACTGTTCTTTTTGTCCAGCAGGTTGGACACACTTTTTTTGGACAATCCACAAAGGGAAATTTGGGAGCCCATTGAGGTCAATAAGTAAAAGATGAATACCCCCAAATAAAAACTAGATGGAAGCTATCTTTGAAACCACTTTGTGTCGTGTGGATTCATCTCACAGTGTTTAAATTTGGGGGGATCTAGCAGGATGGAAACGGTCTGTGAAAGGACATTTTGGAGCCCACTGAGGACTATGGGAAAAAATGTACCCCAGATAAGAGCTAGAAAGAAACTATCTTTGAAACTGGTCTCTGATGTGTGGATTCATCTCACAGAGTTAAACATTTCTTTTATTCGGCCCATTGGAAACACTCTTTTCAAGAATCTGTGAAGTGACTTTTGGGAGCCCACTGAGGGCTTTGGCAAAAATCACATATCCACAGATAAAAACTGGAAATAAGCTATCTGTGAAATGGCTTTGTGATGTGTGGAGTCCTCTCACGGATTTAAACCTTTTCTTGATTTAGCAGGCTGGAAACTTTTTTTTTTTTTTTTATGGAATCTGTGAAGGGACAATTGGAAGCCCATTGAGGCCTATGGTGTAAAACAGAATATCCCCAAATAAAATCTACATAGAAGCTATCTGTGAAACGGCTTTATGATGTGTGGGTTCATCTCACAGAGTTGAAACTTTATTTTGATTCATTAGGTTGGAAACACTCTATTTTAGAATCTGTGAAGGGACCTTTTCGACCCCATTGAGGCCTGCAAGGAAAATACAATTATCCCAAGATTTAAACTAGAAAAAAAGCTATCTGTGCAACTGCTTTCTGATTTGTATATTTGTCCTACAGAGTTAAACATTTCTTTTCAATCAATACATAGGTAACATTATTTTGTAGAATCTGCAAAAGACATTTTGGAGTCCATTGAGGCCTATGGGAAAAATGAAATATCCTTACATAAGAACTACAGAGAAGCTACATGTGAATTTACTTTGGGATGTGTGGATTTATCTCACAGAGTTAAAACTTTCTGTTGATTCAGCCAATTGGAAACACTCTTTTTGGGGAATTTGTGAAGGGACATTTGGGACCCCACTGAGTCCTATGGGAAAAAACTGAAAATCCTTAGATTAAAACCTCAAAGAAGCTGGCTGTGAAAATACTTTGTAATGTGTGGATTCATCATACGGAGTTAAACCTTTCTTTTTATTCAGCAGGTTGGAAGCACTCTTCTTGGAAAATCTGCCTAGGCACATTTGGGAGCCCATTGAGGTCTATGGAAAAAACCCAAATATCCCTGGATAAAACTAGAAAGAAGCTATCCGTGAAACGGGGTTTTGATGTGTTGATTCAACTCACAGAGTTAAACCATTCTTTTAATTCAGCAAGTTGGAAACACCCTTTTTGGAGAATCTGTGAAGGGAAATTTGGGAGCCAACTGATGCCAAAGGCAAAAAAATGAGTATCTCCACAGAAAAACAAGAAAGAAGCTATCCGTGAAACTACTCTGTGGTGCATGGATTCATCTCACATAATTAAACCTTTCTCTTGATTCAGCAAGTTTAAAATACTCTTCTTTTAATTCTGAAAAAAAAAAAAAAACATTTTGGAGCCCATTGATGCCTAAGGTTTAAAAGAGAATATCCCCAGATAAAACCTTGAGGGAAGTTATTTGTGAAACTACTTTATGATGTGCAGATTCATCTGACAGAGTTAAAGCTATCTTTTGATTCAGAAGGTTGGAAAAACTCTTTTGGAGAATATGCTGGGGGCATGTGAGAGCCCATTGAGGTCAACAGAAAAAAATTGAATACCCTAGATAAAAACTAGAAAAATGCTATTTGTGAATGTCCTTTGTGATATGTGGATCCATCTCACAGAGATAAAACTTTCTTTTGTATCATCAGGTTGGAAACACTTTTTTTTTTTTTTAGAAACTGTGAAGGGACATTTTGGACCTCATTGAGGCCTGCAAGGAAAACCAAATATCCCCAGATTATAACCAGAAAGAATCTATGTGTGAAACTGCTTTCTGAAGTGTGGATTCATCCCACAGAGTTAAACTTTTCTTTCCAATCCATAGGTTTAAAACGTTCTTTTGTAGAATCTGCAAAAGATATTCTGGAGTCCATTCAGGCCGGTGTGAAAAAAAAAAAAAGAATATCTCTAGGTAAAAACCAGACAGAACCTAACTGTGAAACTGCTTTGTGACATGTGGATTCATCTCCCAGAGCTAAACCATGTTTTTTTATTCAGCAGATTGGAAACACTCTTTTTGGAGAGTCTACAAAGGGACATTTGGGAGCCCACTGATGCCTATGGGGAAAACCCAATATCACCAAATAAAACTAGGAAGAATGTATCTGTGAAACTGCTTTGTGATGTTTGGATTCATCTCACAGAGTTAAAGGTTTCTTTTCATTCATCACGTTGGAAACACTTTTTGGCGAATCGGCAAATGGACATTTGGGAACCCATTGCGGCATATGGGGAAAAACCAAATATCCCCAGATAAAAACTAGAAAGAAGCTATCCGTGAAATGGCTTTGTGATGTGTGGATTCATCCTCCAGAGTTAAACCTTTCTTTTGTTTCAGTTGTTTGGAAACACCTCTTTGGAAAATCTGTGAAGGGACATTTTTCAGCCCATTGATAACTACAAAAAAAAAAGGCTAATATCCTTAGATAAAAACTGCAAAGAATCTATCTGTGAAACTGGTTTGTGATGTGTAGATTCATCTCACAGAGGTAAAACTTTCTTTTGATTCAGCAGGTTGGGAACACTCTTCTCTGAGAATTTGCAAAGGAATACTTTCTAGCCCATTGAGGCTTAAGGGAAAATAGGAATATCCCCAAATAAAACTCAAAAGAATGTATCTATGAAACAACTTTGTGATGTGTGTATTCCTATCAAAGTGTTAAACCATTCTGTTGATTCAGCAGGTTGGAAACACTTTTTGGATAACCTGCAAGAGAACATTTGGGAGCAAATTGTAGCCTGTGTGGAAAAGCTGAATATCCTAAAATAGAAACTAGATAGAAGCTATCTGTGAAACTGCTTTGTGATGTGTGGATTCACTTCCCAGATGTAAGTGTTCCTCGTAATTCAGCAGGTAGAAAGCACTCTCTTCAGAGTATCTGTGAAAGAAAATTTGGGAACTTATTGAGGCCTATTGGGAAAAATGAGTATCTCAAGATAGAAACTCAAAAGAAAATATGCGTGAAACTGATGTGATGTGTGGATTCATCTCATAGAGTTCAACTGTTCTTTTGATTCAGCAGCTTTGAAACACTTTTATTGGAGAATCTGCTAATGGACATTCAGGAGCCCATTGAGGTCTGTGGGGAAAACCTGAATATCCCCAGATAAAAACTAAAAATAAGACATCATTGAAACTGCTTTGTGAGGTGTGGATTCATCTAAAAGGGTTAAAATTTTGATTTGATTCAGCAGGTTGGATACACTCTTTGGAGAATCTGTGAAGGGATATTTGGGAGCCCTTTTGGGCCTATGTGGCAAAAATGAACATCCCCAGATAAAAACTAGAAAGAAGCTATCTGTGAAACTGCTTTGTGATGTGTGGATTCATCTCACAGAGTTAAAATTTCTTTCGATCAGCAGGTTGTAAACAGTCTTTTGCAGAATCTGGGGAAAAAAACATTTTGAGGCTATTGAGACATAGGGACAAAACTGAATATTCCCAGAAAAAAACTAGAAAGGAACTATGTGTGCAACTGCATTGAGATGGATAGATTCGTCTCATAGAGTTAAACCTTTGTTTTGAATCAGCAGAATGTAAACATTCTTTTTGGAGTATCTGCGAAGGGACACTTGAAAGCCCATTGAGGTCTACAGGGAAAACAAAATATCCCCAGATAAAACTAGAAAGAAGCTATCTGTGAAACTGCTTTCTGATGCGTGAATTCATCTCCCAGAGTTAAACCTTTCTATTGATTCAGAAGGTTGGAAGCACTCTTTTTGAAGAATCTGTGAAAAGTCATTTGGGAGACCATATAAACCTGTGGGGAAAAAAGAATATCTCCAGATGAAAACTAGAAAGAAACTCTCTGTGAAACTCTTTTGTGATGTCTGGATTCACCTTACAGATTTAACCTTTCTTTTCATTCACCAGATTGGAAATACTCTGTTTGCAAAATATGCAAAGGGACAATAGTGAACCTACTGATGACTACGGGGAAAAACCAAATATTTCCATATAAACACTAGCAGAATCTTTCTGTTAGTCTGCTTTGTGATGTGTGGATTTATCTCCAAGAATTAAACCTTTCTTTTGATTCTGCAGGTTGGAAACACTCTTTTAGTAAAATCTGTGAATGGACATTTGGGACCCCATTGAGCCCTATGGGGAAAACAAAATATCCCCAGATAAAACTAGAAAGAAACTATGCCTGAATGAGCTTTGTGATGTGTAGATTCATCTTACAGAGTTAAACCTTTGTTTAAACTCAACAGGTTAGAATCTCTCTTTGTAGAGAATCTGTGAAGGTATATTTTGGAGCCCTTTGAGGCCTATGAAAATAAAAGAATATCCTCAGATAAAAACTAGAAAGAAACTGTTCGTGAAACTCTTTTGTGATGTGTGGATTCACATTACATAATTAAACCTTTCTTTTCATTCACCAGATTGGAAACACTGTTTTTGTAAAATATGCAAAGGAACAATAGTGAACCTATTGATGACTATGTGAAAAACCGAATATTTCTATATAAAATCTAGCAGAATCTTTCTGTTAATCTGCTTTGTGATGTGTGGATTCGTCTCACAGAATTAAACCTTTCTTTTAATTCAGAAATTTGGAAACACTCTTTTAGTAGAATCTGTGAAGGGACATTTGGGACCCCATTGAGCCCTAGGGGGGAAAACAAAACATCCCCAGATAAAAACTAGAGAGAAACTATGTCTGAATCAGCTTTGTGATGTGCAGATTCATTGTAGAGAGTTAAACCTTTCTTTAAACTCGGCAGGTTGGAATTGCTCTTTGTAGAGAATCTGTGAAGGGACATTTGTGAGTCCTTTGAGGCCTATTAAAAAAAACCAAATATCCCAAGATAAAGCCATAAAAGAAGCTGTCTGTGAAGCTCATTTGTGATTTGTGGATTCATCTCACACAAATAAACCTTTCTTTGATTCAACAGGTTGGAAACACTGTTTTTGTAGAATCTGCAAAGGGACATTTGGGAGCCCATTGAGGGCTGTGGTGAAAACTGAATATACCCAGATAAAAGTAGAAAGAAACTATGTGTGAATTGGCTTTATGATACGTATTCATCTCACAGAGTTAAACCTATTTTTTGATTTCGGCAGGTTGGAAGCGCTCTTTTCGGAGGATCTGCAAAGGGACATTTGGTAGCCCACTGAGGCCTGTGGGAAAACACCAAATAGCCCCAGAAAAATCTTGAAGGAGCCTATCTATGAAAGTGCTTTGTTTTGTGTGGACTCTTCTCACTAAAGTAAATCTTTTTGTGCATTCAGAGGTTTTGAAACACTCTTTATGGAGAATCTGCAAAGGGACATTTTGAAGCCCATTGAGGCCTTTGGGAAAACTGAATATACCCAGACAAAACTTGAAAGAACCTACCTGTAAAACTGCTTTCAATTGTGCAGATTCACCACACAGAGTTAACTTTTCTTTTGATTCAGCATGTAGGAAACACTCTTTTGGAAAATCTGCAAAGGACATTTTGGAGTGCACTGAAACCTTTGGAAAAACACCAAACATCTCGAGACAAAAACTAAAATTAAGCTATCTGTGAAACTGTTTCGTGATATGTAGATTCATATCACATAGTGAAACATTTCTTTTGATTCAGCATATTTGAAACACTTTTTTGTAGGATTTGTAAAGGGACATCTGCGAGCTCACTGAGGTCTATGAGGAAAAATCAAATATTCCTAGAAAAAAAATTGAAGGAAGCTATTTTTTAAACTGCATTGTGATGTATGGATGCAATTCAAAGGATTAAACGTTTCTTTTAAATCAGCAAGTTGGAAACACTCTTTCTGGAAAATTATCATAGAGATTTTGGGAGTCCATTGAGGCCTATGTGGTCAAACCAAATATCCCAGATAAAAACTGGAAAGAAACTCTCTGCGAAACTACTTTGCCATTTGTGGATTGATCTCACAGAGCTAAACCTTTCTTTTCATTCAGCAGGTTGGAAATATTCTTTTTGCAAAATCTGCAAATGGACATTTGGGAGCGCATTGGGTCTCATGGGGAAAAAACAAATATTCCCAGATAGAAACTAGAAAGAACTTATTGGAGAAACTGCTGTGTGATGTGTGGATGCCTCTCACAGAGTTAAACCTTACTTTTGATTCAGCAGGTTGGAAACAACCCTTTAGGAGAGTCTGTAAAAGGACATGTGGGAGCAGATTGATGATTATGAGGAAAAACAAAATATTCCCAGATAAAACCTAGAAAGAAGCAACCTGTGATGCTGTTTGTGATGTGTGGATTCATCTCACAGAATTAAACATTTCTTTTGATTATGGAGGCTGGAAACACTCTTTTTGGAGAAACTGTGAAGGGACACTTCGGGGCCCTATGTTACCTATGTGAAGAAATAGAGTATTTCGAGGTAAAAACTACAAATAAATAATCTATGAAATTCCTTTGTGATGTGTAAATTCATGTCACAGAGGTAAACCTTTCTTTTATTCAGCAGGTAAAAAACACTCTTTTGTAGAATCTGCAGAGAGACATTTGGGAGGCCATTGATGCCTATGTGGAAAAACAGAACAGACACAGATAAATATTTGGAAGAATCTATCTGTGAAACTCCTTTGTGATGTGTGAATTAGTCTCGCAGATTTAAACCTGTCTTTTGATTCAGCAGGTTCAACACTCCTTTGGTAGAATCTGCTAAGGGACATTTGGGAGCTGATTGAGGCCCAAAAGGGAAAAACAGAATATAGCCAGATATGAACTAGAAAGAAGCTATCTGTGAAACTAATTTTTGTTAAGTAAATTCATCTCACAGGGCTAAACGTTTAATTTGACTGAACAGGTTGAAAACACTCTTTATGGAGAATCTTTGAAGGGACATTTGGGACCCCACTGAGGTCTATAGGGAAACTCTGAATATACCTAGATAAATATTAGAAAGAAGCTATCTGTGAAATTGTTTTGGATGTGTGGACAACTGAATATCCCCAATACATATTAGAAAGAAGCTGTCTGCGAAACTGCTTTGTGATGTGTGGATTCATCTCACAGAGTTAAAACTTTCTTTTGATTCAGCAGGTTTGAAACACTCTTTTTGAAGTATCTGTGAAGGGACATTTAGGGGCTCATTGAGGCCCGTAGGGAAATTTCCAACATTCCCTGATGAAAACTAAAAGAAACAATCTGTGTAACTGTTTTGTAATGTGTGGATGCCTCTCACAGAGTTAAATCTTTCTTTTAATTCAGCAGGTTGGAAATATTCCTTTAAGACTGTCTGAGAAGTGACATGGGAAAATATCAAATATCTGCAGATAAAAAAAAATAGAAAGTATCTGTGAAAATAGTTTCTGTGTGTACATTCACATCACAGAGTTAAAGTTTTCCTTTGATTCAGCAAGTTGGAAGCACTCGTTTTGGAGGATCTGCAAAGGGACATTTAGTATCCCACTAAAGCCTGTGGGGAAACATTGAATAACCAGACATAAAAACTAGAAGGAAACTACCCGTGAAACCGCTTTCTGTGTGGATTCAACTCACAGAGTTAAACATTTCTATAGATTCAGCAGTTTGGAAACACTCTTTTTGGAGAATCTGTGAAGGGTCATTGAGGAGCCCATTGAGTCCTACTGGGAAAAACTGAATATTTCCAAATAAAAACAGGAAAGAAGCTATCTGTGAAACTATTTTCTGATGTGTGGATTCATCTTTCAGAGATAAATTTGCTTTTAATTCAGAAGGCAAGAAAGTGTCCTTTTATAGAATCTGCAAAGTAAAGTTTGGGACCTCATTGAGACTAATGGAGAAAAAACGAATATCCACAGATAAAAACTAGAAAGAACCATTCCTTTGGTTCAGCATGTTGGAAACACTCTTTATTATTATTGTTATTATTATTGTTATTATTATTATACTTTAAGTTCTAGGGTAATGTGCATAATGTGCAGGTGTGTTGCATTGTATACTTGTGCCATGGTAGTGTGCTGCACCCATCAACTCGTCAGCACCCATCAACTCATCATTTACATCAGGTATAACTCCCAATGCAATCCCTCCCCCCTCCCCACTCCCCATGATAGGCCCCGGTGTGTGATGTTTCCCTTCCTGAGTCCAAGTGATCTCATTGTTCAGTTCCCATCTATGAGTGAGAACATGCGGTGTTTCGTTTTCTATTCTTGTGATAGTTTGCTGAGAGTGATGGTTTCCAGCTGCATCCATGTCCCTACAAAGGGCACAAACTCATCTTTTTCTATGGCTGCACAGTATTCCATGGTGTATATGTGCCACATTTTCTTAATCAAGTCTGTCACTGATGGATACTTGGGTTGATTCCACGTCTTTGCTATTATGAATAGTGCCACAATAAATACACGTGTTCATGTGTCCTTATAGCAGCATGATTTATAATCCTTTGGATATATACCCAGCAATGGGATGGCTGGGTCATATGATACTTCTAGTTCTAGATCCTTGAGGAATCACCATACTGTTTTCCATAATGGTTGAACTAGTTTACAATCCCACCAACAGTGTAAAAATGTTTCTATTTCTCCACATCCTCTCCAGCAC
>NW_016803271.1:62128-71678 GCF_001698545.2 Rhinopithecus bieti | reverse complement strand
TGAAATTCTGTGTTGAAAATTCTTTTCTTTAAGAATGTTGAATATTGGCTCCCACGCTCTTCTGGTTGTAGAGTTTCTGCCAAGAGATCTGCTGTTAGTCTGATGGGCTTCCCTTTGTTTGTAACCCGATCTTTCTCTCTGGCTGCCCTTAACTTTTCCTTCATTTCAACTTTGATGAATCTGGCAAGTATGTGTCTTGGAGTTGCTCTTTTCAAGGAGTATCTTTGTGGTGTTCTCTGTATTTCCTGAATTTGATTGTTGGCCTGCCCTACTAGGTTGGGGAAGTTCTCCTGGATGATATCCTGAAGAGTGTTTTCCAACTTGGTTCCATTTTCCCCCTCACTTTCAGGCACACCAATCAGATGTAGATTTGGTCTTTTTACACAATACCATACTTCTTGCAGGCTTTGTTCATTTCTTTTTCTTCTTTTATCTTTAGATTTCTCTTCTCAGTTCATTTCATTCATTTGATCCTCAATCGCTGATACTCTTTCTTCCAGTTGATCGAGTCGGTTACTAAAGTTTGTGCATTTGTCACGTATTTCTCGTGTCATGGTTTTCATCTCTGTCATGGCCTTCTATGCATTAATTATTCTTTTTATCAATTCTTCCACTCTTTTTTCAAGATTTTTAGTTTCTTTGCACTGGGTACATAATTCCTCCTTTAGCTCTGAGAAGTTTGATGGACTGAAGCCTTCTTCTCTCATCTTGTCAAAATCATTCTCCGTCCAGTTTTGATCCATTGCTGGCGATGAGCTGCGTTCCCTTGGAGGGGGAGATGTGCTCTTATCTTTTGAATTTCCAGCTTTTCTGCCCTACTTTTTCCCCATCTTTGTGGTTTTATCTGTCTCTGGTTTTTGATGATGGTGATGTACTGATGGGGTTTTGGTGTGGGTGTCCTTCTTGTTTGTTAGTTTTTCTTCTAACCATCTGGACCCTCTGCTGTAGGTCTGTTGGAGATTGCTTGAGGTCCACTCCAGACCCTGTTTGCCTGGTTATCAGCAGCAGAGGCTGGAGAAGATAGAATATTGCTGAACAGTGAGTGTACCTGTCTGATTCTTGCTTTGGAAGCTTCCTCTCAGTGCTGTACTCCACCATGTGAGGTGTGGGATGTTGGTCTGCCCCTAGTGGGGGATGTCTCCCAGTTAGTCTACTCAGGGTTCAGAGACCCACTTGCGCAGGCAGTGTGTCCATTCTCAGACCTCAACCTCCATGTTGGGAGATCCAGTGCTCCCTTCAAAGCTGTCAGACAGAGTCCTTTGTGTTTACAGTGGTTTCTGTCAGTTTGTTGTTGTTGTTGTTGTTTGGCTGTACCCTGTCCCCAGGTGTAGAGTCTACAGGGACAGGCAGGTTTCCTTGAGCTGCTGTGAGCTCCACCCAGTTCGAGCTTCCCAGCAGCTTTGTTTACCTACTTAAGCCTCAGCAATGGTGGGCACCCCTCCCCCAGCCTCACTGCTGCCTTGCAGTTAGATCACAGACTGCTGTGCCAGCAATGAGGGTGGCTCTGTGGGTGTGGAACCCTCCCAGCCAGGTGTGGGATATAATCTCCTGATGTGTCCGTTTGCTAAGACCCTTGGTAAAATGCAGTATTGGGGTGGGAGTTACCCGATTTTCCAGGTGTTGTGTGTCTCAGTTCCCCTGACTAGGAAAAGGGATTCCCTTCTCCCTTGTGCTTCCCAGGTGAGGTGATGTCTCACCCTGCTTCAGCTCTCACTGGTTGGGCTGCAGCAGCTGACCAGCACTGATTGTCCAGCACTCCCTAGTGGGATTAACCTGGTACCTCAGTTTAAATTGCAGAAATCACCTGTCTTCTTTGTCGCTGGTACTGGGAGCTGGATACTGGACCTATTTCTATTCGGCCATCTTGCTCCAACCCCGGAAACACTCTTTTAGAAGAATTTGCAAGGGGCCATCTTGCTCCGACCCCGGAAACACTCTTTTAGAAGAATTTGCAAGGGGACATTTGAGAGTCGATTGTTACCTATTGAGTAAAACAATATCCCCAGATAAGAACTAGAAAGAAACGATCTTTGAAACTAATTTGTGATGTGTGCATTCACATCACAGAAGTAAACCTTTTCTTTTATCGAACAGGTTGCAAAGATTCTTTTGAAGAATCTGTGAAGGGACATTTGGGAGCCTGTTGAGGCCTAGGGGAAAACTGAAAATCATCAGGTAATTAGTATAATGAATCTAACAGTGAAACTGCTTTGTGATATTTGGATTCATCTCCAAGGATTATACCTTTCATTTTATACAGCAGGTTGGAAACCCTCTTTTTGGAGTGTAAACGAAGGGATATTTGGGAGCCCTTTGGGGCCTATGGAAATAAATTGAATATCCGCAGACAAAAACTTGTATGATGCTATCTGTGAAACAGCTTTCTGATGTGAGGATTCATCTCACAGAGTTAAAATTTTCCTTATATCCAACAGGTTGGAAATACTCTTTTTGGAGTATCTGTGAAAGGACATTTGGGAGCCCATTGAGGCCTATGTGGAAAAACATCATAACCCCAGATAACAACTGGAAAGGAACTATCAGTAAAACTGTGGGTCATGTGTAGATTCATCCCACAGAGTTAAACCTTTCTTTTAATTCAGCATGTTGGAAACACTCTTTTTGGGGAATTTGCAAAGAGACAGTTGAGAGCTTATTGAGGAATATGAGGAAAAACAGAATATAAACAGATAAAATCTAGAAGAAAGATATCTGTGAAACTGCTTTGTGATGTGTGGATTCATATCACAGAGTTAAACCTTTCTTTCAATTCAGCACGTTGGAAACACTGTTTCTCAAGTATCTGCGAAGGGACATTTGAGAGCTTACTGAGGCCTATGGGGAAAAACAGAATATACCCACATAAAAACTAGAAAGAAGACATATGTGAAACTTCTTTGAAAAGTGTGGATTTATATCACAAAGTTAAGCCTTTCTTTCGGTTCAGTAGCTTGGAATACTCTTTTTGGAGAATCTGCAAAGGGACATTAAGGAGTCCATTGAGACCTTTAAGGAAAAACCTAATATTCCCAGATAAAAAAGCTATCAGTGAAAGTCGTTCATGATGTGTGGATTAACCTCACAGAGTTTAACCTTATCATTTTATTCAGCAAGTCAGAAACACTCTTTTTAAATATCTATGAAGCAACGTTTGGGAGTCCATTGAGGACTATGGGGAAAACCCAAATATCCCCAGTAAAAAACCGGAAAGAAGATATCTGTGAAACTGCTTTGAATGCATGGATTAATATCACAAAGTTAAACCTTTCTTTTGATTCAGTAGCTTGGAACACTCTTTTGTGGAATCTGCAAAGGGACATTAGGGAGTCCATTGAGGCCTTTAAGGAAAACTTAATATTCCCAGATAAAAAGCAGAAAGAAGCTATCAGTGAAAGTCGTTCATGATGTGTGGATTAAATTCACAGAGTTTAACCTTACTTTTTATTCAGCAGGTCAGAAACACTCTTTTCAAATATCTGCAAAGCAACATATGGGAGCCCATTGAGCACTATTGGGAAAAGTCCAATATCCCCAGTAAAAAAACTAGAAAGAAGATATCAATGAAATTGCTATGTGATGTGTGGATTCATCTAACAGAGGTAAATGTCTCTTTTGATTCAGCAGGATGGAAACACTCTTTTTGTAGAATGTGCAGGGAAACATTTGGGAGCCCATTTATGTACATGGGGATAAACCAAATATCTCCAGATAAAAATTAGAAAGAAGCATCTGTGAAACTGCTTTGTCATGTGTGGATTCATCTCACAGAATTAAACCTTTCATTTGATTCAGCAGGTTGGAAACACTCTTTTTGGAGAATATGCGAAGAAACATTTGGGAACCCATTGAGGCCAATAAGGGCAAACAATATCCCCAGATAAAAACTAGAATGAAGTTATCTGTGAAACTGCTTTGAGATGTCCATTGTGGACTAAAGTGAAACCTTCCCTGGTATGTATCATGTGGATTCATCTCACAGGGTTAAATCTTTTTTTTTTTTTTTTTTGATCCAGGAGGTTTGAAATACCCATTTTGGAGAATCTATGAAGGGACAATTGGTAGTCCATTGAGGCCTATAAGCAAAACAGAATATCCCAAGATAAAAACTACAAAGAACCTATCTTTGAAACTGCTTTGTTTTCCTGGATTCATCTTAGAGAGCTAAACCATTTTTTTTAATCCAACAGGTTGGAAACACTCTTTTTGGAGAATCTGTGGAGAGATAATTGGGAGACCATTGAGGCCTATGGGGAAAAGCGAATATTTCCAGATAAAACTAGAAAGACGACCTGTGAAATCACTTTGTGACTTGTGGATTAAACTCACAGAGCTAAACCTTTCTTTTGATTCAGCAGGTTGGAAACACTCTTTTTGGAGAATGTGTGAAAGAACACTTGGAAACCCATTGAGGACTGTGGGGAAAAACCAAATATTTCCAGACAGAAACTGGAAAGAAGCTATCTGTGAAAATGCTTTGTCATATGTGGGTTTTCTCACAGAGTTAAAGCTCTTTTGAGTCAGCATGTTGTAAACAATCTTTTTCTAGATTCTGCAAAAGGGCATTTTGGAGGCAATTGAGGCCTATGGGGAAAACCCAAATATTCCTAGGTAAAAACTATAAAGAAATTATTCATGAAACTGCTTTGTGATGGGTGGATTCATCTCACAGAGTTGAAACTTTCTTTTGTTCAAGCAGGTTGGGAACACTCTTTTTGTAGAATATGTGAAGGGACATTTAGGAGCCCATTGAGGCCTATGGGGATAAACCGAATATCCACAGATAGAAACTAGAAACAAGTTATCCTTGAATCCACTTTGTGATGTGTGGATTCAACTCACAGAGGTAAAGCTTTCTTTTGATTTAGCGAGTTGGAAACACTGTTTATACAGAATATGTGAAGGGACTTTGGGAGCCCATTGAGGCGTAGGGGAAAAACTGAATATTATCAGATAAAAACTACAAGAAGCTCTCTGTGAGACTGCTTTGTGATGTTTGTATTCATCTCCCAGAGTTAAACTACTCTTTTGTTTCAGAAGGTTGGAAACACTTGTTTTTGTGGAATCTCCAAAGAGACATTTGGGAGCCTATTGAGACCATTGGAGAAAAAACGAATATTCTCAGATAAGAACTAGAAGAAAGCTATCTTTGAAATTTCTTTGTGATGTGTGGATTCATCTCACAGATTTAAATTTTCCTTTTGATTCAGCAGGTTACAAAATCTCCTTTATAGAATCTGTAGAGGGACATTTGGGAGCTTATTGAGGACTGTGGGGAAAAAACAAATATCCCTAGTTAAAAACTAGAAATACACTATCTGTGAAACTGCTTCATGATCTGTGGATTCATCTAACAGTGTCATAACTTTTTTTGATTTGGCACGTTGGAAAAACTCTTTTTGGAGAATCTGCAAAGTGACATTTTGGTGCTTATTGTGGCCTATGGGGAAAAAACTTTATTTTAATTCAGCAGGTTGGAAACAGTCTTTTTAAGGAATCTTCAAAGGGATAATTGAGAGCTTATTGAGGAATATTGAGAAAAACATAAACAGATAAAAACTAGAAAGAAAATATCTGTGAAACTTTGAGATATGTGGATTCATATCACAGAGTTCAACCTTTCTTTTGATTCTGCAAGTTGGAAACACTCTTTATATAGAATATGTGAAGGGACATTTGAAGCCCATATGGGCCCTTGGTGAAAAATTGAATATCCTCAGATAAAAACTAGGAAGAAACTATGTGTGAAGTTGCTTTGTGATATATGAATTCGTCTTACAGAGGTAAACCTTTCTATTGATTAGGCAGGTTAGAAACATTCCTTTTGTAGATTCTGTGAAGGGTATTTGGGAGTTTATTGAGAACTATGGAGAAAAACAGAATATCCCCAGAAAAAACTAGGAAGAAGCTATCTGTGAAATTGCTTTGTAATGCGTGGATTCATCTCACAGAGTAAAACATTTTTTTTTGTTAACAAAGTTGGAAGCACAGTGTTTGGAGAATCTGCAAAGGTACACTTGGGATCCCATTTTTGTTTATGGGGAGCACTGAATACCCTTAGGTAAAAACTAGAATAAAGCTCTCTGTGAAACTGCTTTGTGATGTGTGGATTCATCTCACAATGTTAAACCTTTCTTTTGATTCATCACACTGCAGAAACTCTTTTTAGAGAATCTGCAAAGGGACATTTTGGTGCAAGATGAGGCCTAATTTAAAAAGCTGAATATCCCCACATAAGAACTAGAAAGAAATTATTTGTGAAACCATTTTGTGACGTGTGGATTCATATCACAGAGCCAAACCTTTCTTTTGATTCAGGAGGTTGGAATCACTGCTTGGGAGAATCTGAGAAGGGACACTTGGGAGCCCATTATGGCTTAGGGAAAAATGTGAATATCCCCAGGTAAAAACTAGAAAGAAGCTATCTGTGAATCTGCTTTCAGTTGTGTGCATTCATTTCACAGACCTAAATCTCTTCTTGCTTCAGTAGGTTGGAAACACTCTTTTGGGGGAATCTGCAAAGGAACATTTTGGAGTCTACATGGGACTATGGGGACAAACAGAATACCCTTAGAAAAAAACTGGGAAGAAGCTACCCGTGAAATTGCTTTGTGATGTGTGGATTCTTCTCACAGACCTAAACCTTTCTATTGATTAAGCAGGTTGGAAACATTCCTTTTGTAGAATCTGTGAATGGACATTTTGAAGCTTATTGAGAACTATGGGGAAAAACTGAATATCTCCCTCCAAAAAACCTAGAAAGAAGCTATCTGTAAAACTGTGTTCTAATGTATGGATTCATCTCACAGAGTCAAATCTTTTCTTTTTGATTCAGCAGGTTGGAAACACTCTTTTTGGAGAATCTGTGGGAGACATTTGGGATCCCATTGTGGTTTTATGGGCAAAAACAGAATACCCTCAGATAAAAACTAGAAAGAAGATATCCACGAAACTGCTTTGTGATGTGGGGATTCATCTCACACTGTTAAACCTTTCTCTTGATTCATCGCCTTGGAAACACTCTTTTAGAGAATCTGGGGAGGGACTTCTGGGTGGTCGATAAGGTCTAGATTGAAAACCAAACTCAAGATAAAACTAGAAAGAAGCAATCTGTGAAACCAGTTTTGATGTGTGGATTCATCTCACAGAACTACAGCTTTCTTTAGATTCAGCTGGTTGGAAACAGTGTTTTTGTAGAATCTGCAAAGAGATATTTGGGAGTTGTTAGGGCCCTATGGGGAAAAACCAAATATCCTCAAATAAATAGTAAAAAAACTATCTGAGAAACTGCTTTGTGATGTGTGGATTCATTTCACGAAGATAAAACTTTGTTTTGCTTCAGCAGGTTGGAAACACACTTTTTGAAGAATCTGCAAAGAAACATTTTGGAGTGCTTTGAGGCCTATATGAAAAAAAAACAGTATCCTCAGATGAAAACTATAAAGATGTTATATGCAAAATTGCTTTGTCACGTGTGGATTCAACTCCCAAAGTTAAAACTTTCTTTTGATTCAGCAATTTGGAAACAACCTTTCTGAGAATCTGGGAAGGGAAATTCTTTAGTCCCTTGAGGTCTATGAAAAAAAACTGAATATTCCCAGAAAAAAAAAAAAACTGGAAAGAAGCTATCCATGAATGTGCTTTGTGACATGTGGATTCATCTCACAGAGTTAAACGTTTCTTTTTATTCAGCAGGTTGGAAACACTATTTTTGGAGGATCTGTGAAGGGACATTTGGGAGCCCATTGAGGCCTATGGGGAAAAACTAGAAAGAAACTAGCTATCAAACTGCTTTGTGATATGCAGATTATTATCACAGAGTTAAATCTTTCTTTTCATTCAACAGGTTGAGAAAACTGTTTTTGCAGAACCTGCAAACAGACATTTGGGAGCCCATTGTGGCCTACAAGGAAAATAAGAATATCTCCAGTTAAAAAGTATTAAAAAAGCTATCTGTGAAAAAGCTTTGAGATGTATGGATTCATATCACAGAGTTAAATCTGTCTTTCAATTTATCATGTTGGAAACACTCTTGTTGGAGAATCTGTGAGGAAATATTTGGGCATCCATTGTGGCCTATTGAGAAAAACTGAATATCCCTAGATAAAACTAGAAACAAACTATCTGTGTAACTTCTTTGTGATGTTTGGAATCATCTCACAGAATTAAACCACACTTTTGATTCAACAGTTTTTAAACACTATTATTGGAGAATCTGCAAAGGGACATTTAGGAGCATATTCAGACTTATGGAGAAATACTGCATGCCCCCAGATAAGCCATGAAACTGCTTTGTGATGTGTAGATTAATCTCAAAAATTAAATCTTTCTTTTGATTCAACAGGTTGGAAACTCTATTTTTGGAGAATCTAGGAAGGGACATTTGGGAGTGCTTTGAGGCCTATGGGAAAAAACTGATTATCTTCAGATCAAAACGTGAAAGAAGCTATCTGTGAAACTACTTTGAGATGTAATGATTCATTTCACAGAGTTGAATCTTTCTTTTGATTTATCAGGTTGGAAACACTCTTTTGGAGAATCTGTAAAAGGACATTTAAGAGCCCTTTGAGGCCAATAGGGAAAACAAAATATCCCCAATAAGCACTAGATCACTAGAAAGAATCTCTCTGTGAAACTGCTTTCTTATGTGTGGATTCATGTCACAGAGTTAAACCTTTCATTTGATTCAGCAGGTTGAAAACATTCTTTTTGGAGGATGTGAAAAGGGACATTTGAGACCTCTTTGAGGCCTATGGGGAAACACCACATATACCCAGATAAAACTAAAATAAGCTATCAGTGAAATTGTTTTGTGATGCGTGGATTCATATCACAGGGTTCAACCTTTGTTTTTATTCAGCAGGCTGGAAACACAGCTTTAGTAGAATCTTTGAAAGGACACTTTGGTGTCTAATTAGGCCGATAGGGGAAATCCGAATATACACAAACAAGAGTTACAAAGAAACTATCTGTAAAACTGCTTTGTGATGTGTGTATTTATCTCACAGAGGTAAACCTAGATTTTCAGTCAGCAGTTTGGAAACATTCTTTTTGGATAATCTGCGAAGAAACTTATGGGAGCCCTTTGAGGACTATGGAGAAAAAATGAATAGCCCTAGATAAAAAACTAGAAAGAAGCTGTTTGTGAAATTGCTTTGCGATGTATGGATTCATCTCACAGAGTTAAACCCTGGTTTTGATTCAGCAGGTTAGAAATACTCTTATGGTAAAATATGTAAAGAGATATTTGGGAGCCCATTGAGGACTATGGATAAAAACCAAATATCCCTATATAAAAACCAGAAAGTATCTTTTCATTAAACTACTTTGTGATGTGTGCATTCACCTCACAGAGAAAAACATTTCTTTTGATTCAGCAGTTTGGAAGCATTCTCTTTGAAGAATCTGTAAAGAAACATTTGGGAGTCAATTGATGCCTCTGTGGAAAAAGCAAATATCCCCAGATGAAAACTAGAAGGAAGCTATCTGCAAAACATGGTTGTGACCTGTGGATTCATCTCCCAGAGTTGAAACTTTCTTTTGATTCAGCAGG
>NW_016803271.1:47885-60410 GCF_001698545.2 Rhinopithecus bieti | reverse complement strand
TGGGGAAAAACCAAATATCCCCAGATATAAACGAGATAGAAGCTTTCTGTGAAACTTCTTTGTGATGTATGGATTCATCTCACAGAGTTAAAACTCTCTTTTTTCAGCGAGTTGGAAAATCTCTTTTTGTAGAATCTGTGAGGAGATATTTTGGAGCCCATTGAGGTCTAGGTGGAAATGCCACATATAAAACTTGAAAGAAGTTGTCTGTGAAACTGGTTTGTGATGTGTGGATTCATCCCACAGAGTTAATCCTTTCTTTTGATTCAGCAGGTTAAAAATTCTCTTTCTTTGGATAATCTGGGAAGAAACATTTGGAGCCCATCAAGGCCTATGGGAAAAAAACTGAATATACCCAGATATTAAATCAAAAGATTATATCTGTGAAACTGCTTTTGATGTTTGGAGTCATCTCCCAAAGTCAAACTTTTGTTTGGTTCAGCAGGTGGAAACACTCTTTTGGATTATCTGTGAAGGGACATTTTGGAGCCCAATGAGGCCTGTGGGGAAAACTCAATATATCCAGATAAAACTAGAAAGAACCTATATGTGAAACTGCTTTGTGATGTTTTGATTCATCTGACAAAGTTAAAACTTTCTTTTGATTTAGCAGGATGGAAACACTCTTTTTCTAGAGTCTGTGTAGGGATATTTAGGATCCCCTTGAGGCATATGGGGAAAAGTGAATATCCCCAGATAAAAGGAGAAAGAAGCTATCTGTGAAATTGCTTTCTGATTTGTGGATTCATGTCACAGTGTTAAAACTTTCCTTTTATTCAGCGGGTTGGAAACACTCTTTTGGAGAATCTGCAAAGAGACATTTGTGAGACAATTGAGGCCTGTAAGGAAAACTGAATATTCCCAGATAACAACTAGAAAAAAGCTATCTGTGAAACTGTTTTCTAATACACAGATTCAGCTACAGAGTTAAAAATTTTTTTTTGAATTACCACATTGCAAACACTTTTTTTGGTGAATCTCTGAAGGGACATCATGGAGCCCATTGAGGCCTATGGGCAAATATCAAATATCACCAGAAAAAAATAATTAGGAATAAGTTATTTGTGAAACTGCTTTGTGATGGTGGATTCATTTCACAGAGTTAGACCTGTCTTTTGATTCAGCAGGTTGGAAACACTCTTTTTAGAGAACCTGCCAAGGGACATTGGAGATCTTAATGAGGCATAAAAGGAAAACCAAATATTCCAAGGTAAAATTAAAAGACACTTTCTGTGAAAATACTTCGTGAAGTGTGGATTAATCTCACAGTGTTAAACTGTTCTTTTGATTCAGTAGGTTGGAAACACTCTTTTTGTTAAATTACCAGCAGACACTTGGGAGATCCTTGAGGTCAACAAGGAAAAACTGAATTTCCCCAGATAAAATGTAGAAAGAAGCTATCTGTGAAACTGATTTGTGGTATATTGATTCATATGACAGAGTTATATTTTCTTCTGATTCAGCAGGTTGGAAACACTCCTTTTAAGCATATGTGAAGGGACATTTGGGAGACCTTTGAGGACTGTGGAGAAAACAGTATATCCTCATATAAAATTAGAAACAATCTTTCTGTGAAACTCCTCTGTGATATGTGGATTAATCTCACAGTGTTAAACCATTTCTTTGATTCTGCCCATAGGAAACACTCTTTTTGGAAAATCTGCAAACAAACATGTGGGAGTCTGTTGAGGCCTATGTGGAAAATTGAATATCCCCAGATAAAACTAGAAAGAAGCTACACATAAAATGGCTTTGTGATATGTGGATTTACCTCACAAAGATAAATTTTTATTTTGGATCAACAGATTGGAAACACCCTTTTGAAGAATCTGTGCAGCGACATTTGGGAGCCCATTGAGGCCTAGGGGAAAAACTAATATCCCCATACAAAAACAAGAAAGAAGCTATCTGAGAAACTGCTTTGTAATGTGTGGATTCATCTCCCAGAGGTAAGATTTCTTTTGATTCAGCAAGTTGGAAACACTTTTTTTTTGGAAGAACTGCAAAGGGACATTTGAGAGCCCATTGAGGCCTATGGGAAAATATTGAATATCACCAGGCAAAAAGTACAAAGAAGCTATCTGTGACACTTCTGTGTGAGGTTTGGATTAATCTCAGAGGGTTAAGCATTTGCTTTAATTCATCAGGTTGGAAATGCTGTTGTTATAGAGCTGTGAAGGAATACTTAGGAGCCCATTTATGCCTATGTGAGAAAACCGAATACCCCAAGACAAAAACTAGAAAGAAACTGTCTGTGAAACTGCTTTGTAATGTGTGCATTCATCTCACAGAGTTAAAACTTTCTTTTCATCAAGCAAGTTGAAAATATATTTTGGAGAATCTGTGAAGGGACATTTGGGAGGCCATTGAAGCCTATAAGTAAAAACAAAATATCCATGAAAAAAACTAGGAAGTAGCTATCTGTGAAACTGCTTTGTGTTGTGTAAATTAATCTCACAGTGTTAAAACTTTCTTTTGATCCAGCAGGATGGAAAGACTCTTTTTAAAGAAACAGAGAAGAAAATTTGGGAGCCCTTTAAAGCCTATGGAAAAAAACAAATATCCCCAGATAAAAAGTAGAAAGAAGCTCTCTGTAAAGTTTATTTAGAATGTGTGAATTCATCTCATAAAGTTAAGCCTTTCTTTTGATTCAGCAGATATGAAAACACTCTTTGTTACAGAATACTGTGAAGGACATTGAGAGCGCATTGAGGCCGTGGCAAAAAAAAAACAAAAAACAAAAACAAATATTCCCATATAAAAATCAGAAAGAAGATATCTGTGAAACTGCTTAGTTATGTGTGGATTTACCTCACAGCTTTAAAACTTTCTTTTGACTCAGAAGGTTGGAAACACTTTTTTTGTAAAATCTGTGAAGGGACATTTGAATGACTGTTGAGGCTGAAGGGGAAAAAAATGAGTATCACCAAATGAAAAGTAGAAAGAAGCAATCTGTGAGACTGCCTTGTGATGTGTGTATTCATCTCACTGGGTTAAATTTTCCTTTTGATTCAGCAGGTGGGAAACACTGTTTTTGGAAAATCTGAAAGGGACATTTGGAGCCCATTGATGCCTATGGGGCAAACCCGAATATCCTTAACTAAAATCTAGAAAAAAGCTATCTGCAAATTTCTTTGTGATATTTTGCTTCAATGAGGAGAGTTAATTTATTTTATTTTGAACAGTCTGTGAAGGGACATTTGGGAGACCATTGAGACCTATGGAAAAAACAGAATATCCTCAGTTCAAAGCAAGAAAGAAGCTATCTGTGAAACTGCTTTGTGATGTGTGGATTCATCTCAGAGAGTTAAAACTTTCTGTTGATTCAGCAGTTTGGAAACACTTTTTTTGTAATATCTGTGAAGGGACATTAGGAAACTTATAGAGGGCTAAGGAAGAAACTGAATATCCCCAGATAAAAAGCAAAAATAAACTATCTGTGAAACTTCCAGGTGATGTATGGATTCATCTCACAAAGCTAAAAGTTTCAGCAGGTTTTAAACACCCTTTTTGGAATATCTGCAAAGGGACATTATGAAGGCCATTGAGTCCTATGGGGAAAAGCTGAACTTCCTAAGATAAAAGGTAGAAACAAGCTATCTATGAAACCGGTTGTGATGTATGGATTCATCTCACAGGTTAAACTTTGCTTTTTACTCAGCAGGTTGGAAACACTCTTTGTGTAGAATCTGTGAAGGGACATTTTTTTGCCTATTGAGACCTAAGGGGAGAAACTGAATATCTCAAGATAAAACCTAGAAAGAAGCTATCTGAGAAACTGCTTTGTGATGTGTGAACTTATCTCACAGATTAAAACTTTCTTTTCATTCAGCAGCTTGGAAACATTCTTTTTGAGAATCTGTGAAGGGCCATTTCAAAGCTGATTGAGGCCTATGGGGAAAAACAGAATATCCCCAGATAAAAACTATGAACAAACTATGTGTGAAACTATTTTGAAATATTTGGATGCATCTCAGAAGGTTAAAACTTTCTTTGTATTCAGCAGGCTGGAAACACTCGTTCTGGAAAATCTGTGAAGAGACATTTGGGAGTCCATTAAGGCCTAGGGGAAAAGTTAAATACCCCAAATAAAAACCAAAGAAAAAACTATCTGTGAATCTGCTTTATGATGTGTGGATTGATTTCACAAAGTGAAAATTTTCTCTTGATTCTGCAGGGTGGAAACCTTTATTTTGTATAGTCTGCAAAAAGACATTTGGGAGCACATTGAGGCCTATGGAGAAAAAACCGAACATACTCAGATAAAAACTAGAAAGAAGTGATCTGTGAAACTGCCTTGTGATGTGTGGATTAATGTCACAGAGTTAAAACTTTCTTTTGATTCAGCAGGTTGGAAACACTGTTTTTCAAGAATCAGTATACTGACATTTAAGATCCCATTGAAGTCTCAAGGGAAAATCAAATATCCTCAGATAAAAACTAGAAGGAAGATATCTGTGAAAGTGCTTTTGATGTGTGGATTCATCTCACAGAGTTAAAGCTTTCTTTTGATTCAGCATTCTGGAAACACTCTTTCAGGAGAATCTGTAAAGAGACATTTGGGAGCCCATTGAGGCCTATTGGGAGAAATCAAATATTCGAGATGTATGAATTCATCTTACAGGCTTAATTCTTTCTGTTGATTCAGCACGTTGGATATAGTCTTTTTGGAGGATCTGGGAAGATACATTTGGGAGCCCAGTAGACCTATGGGGAAAATCCAAATATTCCCAGATAATAACAATAAAGAAGCTATCTGTGAAATCGCTTTGTGATGTGTAGTTGTATTTCACAGAGTTAAACATTTTTTTTTGATTCAGCAGGTTGGAAAAACTCTTTTTGGAGGATCTGCAAAGAGACATTTGGGAGCCCATTGAGGCCCTTAGGAAAAAAATGAATGTCCCCAGATAAACACTAGAAGGAAGCTAACTGTTAAACTACTTTGTGATGTGTTCATTCATCTCACAGAATTAAATCTTTCGTTTGATTCAGCAGGCTGGCAACACTCTTTTTTTAGAATCTGGGAAGGGACATTTGTGAGCCCTGTCAGGCCTACAGGGAAAAAATTGAATTATCCAAATAACAATTAGAAAGAAGCTGTCTGTGAAACTGATTCATGATGTGCGGATTGATCTCACAGAATTAAGCTTTTCCTTTTACTCTTCAGGTTGGAAACACCCTTTTGGAGAATCTGCGAAGGGACATTTGGGAGGCAACAGAGGCCTATGGGGAAAAACCAAATATCCTCAGATGAAAACCAGAAACAAGCTATCTGTGATACTGCTTTGAGATGTGTGGATTCATCTCACAGAGTTAAAACTTTTTCTTGATTCAGCATGTTGGAAACACTCTTTTTGGAGAATCTGCAAAGAGACATGTGGGACCCCACTGAGGTCTATGGAAAAGAACAGAATATCCAAGATAAAATCTAAAAAGAATTTACCCATAAACTGGTTTGTGATGTGTGGATTCATCTCACCTAATTAAAGCATTCTTTTTATTCTGCAGGTTGGAAACAATCTTTTGGATAATCTTCACAGGGAAATTATGGAGCCCATTGAAAGCTATGTGGAAAAACAGAATATCCCCAGATAGAAATTAGAAAGAATCTATCTGTGAAACTGTTTTGTGATGCATGGATTCAACTCACAGTGTTAAATTTACCTTTGATTCAACCAGTGGGAAACACTTTTTTGGTAGAATCTGTGAAAGGAGGTTTGGGACCCCATTGAAGTCTACCGGAAAAGTCCAACATCCTTAGATAAAACTAGAAAGAAGCTATCTGTGAAACTGCTTTGTGATGTGTGGATTCATTTCACAGAATTAAACCTTTCTTTTGATGCATCAGGTTAGAAACTCTCTTTTTGGAAAATCTGTGAGGGGACTTTTGGGATCCCATTGAGGCCTACAGGGAAAATTAGAATATCTGCAAATAAAAACTAGAAGGAAGCTATCTGTGAAACTGCTTTGTGATGGGTGTATTCATCTCACTGAGTTAAATCTTTATTTTCATTCAACAGGTTGGAAAATGTATTTTCAGAGAATCTGCAAAGGGACATTTTGAGCCCATTGGAACCTATTGGGAAAACCAAATATTCCCAAATTAAAACTAGAAAGAATCTATCTGTGAAAATGCTTTGTGATGTGTGGATTCATCTCACAGTGATAAACCCTTCTTTTGATTGAGCAGGTGGGAAACACTCTTTTGGAGAATATGCAAAGGGACATTTGGAGGCCCATTGAGGCCTATCAAAAAAAAAGAATATCCCCATATAGAAACTAGAAAGAAGATACCTGTGAAACTGCTTTGTGATGTGTGAATTCCATTTAGAGAGTTAAACCTTTCTTTTGAATCAGCAGTATGGAACACTCTTTTTGAAGAATCTGTGAAGAGACGTCTTAGAGCCCATTTATGCCTACAAGGAAAAACAGAATAATTCCAGATAAAACCTAGAAAGAAGCCATGTGTTAAACACGTTCATGATGTGTAGATTTCTCTCACACAGTTAAACCTTTCTTTTGATTCAGCAAGTTGGAAACACTCTTTTTGGAGAATCTGCAAAGGGACATTTCAGAGCCTATTGAGGCCTATGTGGAAATGCTGAATATCCTCAGATAAAAATTCGAAAGAAGATATCTGTAAAACGGTCTTGTGATGTGTGGATTCATCTCACAGAGTTAATCCTTTCTTTTAATTCAGCAGGTTGAAAACACTCTTTTTGTAGATTCTGCAAAGGGACGTTTAGCCACCCATTGAGGCCTACATGGAAAAACTGAATATCCACAGATAATAACTATAAAGAAGCTATTTGTGAAACTGCCTTGTGATGTGTGGACTAATCTCACAGATTTAAATCTTGCTTTTGATTCACCAAGTTGGAAACAGTCCTTGGAGAATCTGCGAAGGAACATTGGGAGCCCATTGAGCTCTATGGGAAAAACAGAATATCCCCAGATAAAAACTAGAAAGAAGCTATCTATTAAACTGATTTATGTTGTGTGGGCTCACCTCACAGAGTTAAACCTTTCTTTTGATTCGGCAAGTTGGAAAATCTCTTGTTGGAGAATCTGCAAAGAGACAGTTGAATGCCCATTCAGCCCAATGTGTAAAACCCAAATATCCCCAGATAAAAACTAGAAAGAGGCTATCTGTGAAACTGTGTAATATATGGATTCATCTCACAAAGTTAAAACTTTCTATTAATTCAGCAGGTTGGAAACACTCTTTTTGGCGAATCTGCAAAAGGATATTTGGGAGCCCATTGAGGCCTATAAGTAAAAACCAAATGTGTCCAAATGAAAACTAGAAACAATTGGCGAAGCTTCTTTGTATTGTGTAGATTCACCTCAGAGTGTTTAAATTTTCTTTTAATCCCTTTTTTTTGTTTTTCTGTTTTTTTGTTTTTTTTTTTTGAGATGGAGTCTCACTCTGTCACTCAGGCTGGAGTGTAGTGGCGCAATCTCATCTCACTGCAAGCTCTGCCTCCTGGGTTCATGCCATTCTCCTGATTCAGCCTCCCGAGTAGGTGGGACTCTAATGCCCACCACCACGCCCAGCTAATTTTTTGTATTTTTAGTAGAGATGGGGTTTTACCATGTTAGCCAGGATGGTCTCAATCTCCCAACCTTGTGATTCACCCACCTTGGCCTCCCAAAGTGCTCAGAATACAGGAATGAGCCACCGTGCCCAGTCTGGAAAACTTTTTAAAAATAATCTGTAAAAAGAAAAAATATCCCCAGATAAAAAATAGAAAGAAGCTATCTGTGAAACTATTTTATGATGGGTTCATTCATCTGACAGAAGTAAACCTTTCTTCTGATTCATCAAGTTGGAAAAACTCTTTGTAGAATCTGCAAAGGGACGTTTAAGAGCCCATTGAGGCTTAAAATTAAAAATAAAATATCCACTTATAGAAACAAGAAAGACTTTTGTGAAACTGCTTTGTGATGTGTGTATTCATATCAGAGGATTAAACCTTTCTATTGATTCAGCAAGTTGGAAACACTCTTTTTAGAGGATCTGCAAAGGGACGTTTGGGAGTCAATTGAGACCTTTGGGGAAAAAACCCAAATATTCCCAGAAAAAAACAAAAATAGAAAGAAGCTTTCAGTGAAACCGCTTTGTGAAGTGTGGATTGATCTCACAGAGTTAAAACTTTCTTTCATCCAACAGGATGGAAACACTTTTTGTAGAATCTGTGAATAAACATGTGCTAGCCCACTGATGCCTATGAGTAAAAATTGAATATCCCCAGATAGAAACTAGAAATAATGTATATGTGAAACTGTTTTGTAATTTGTGTATTCGTCTCACAGAGTTAAACCTTTTATTTTGATTTTGCAGCCTGGAAACACTCTCTTTGTAGAATCTGTGAAGAAACATTTAAAATCTTTTTGTGGTCCATAAAGGAAAACCGAATATATCCCCAAGCCCAAAAGAAAACTAGAAAGAAGGTATCTGCTAAATTCCTTTGTGATGTGTAGATTCATCTTACAGACTTAAACCATTCTTTTGATTCACCAAGTTGGAAACACTGTTTCTAGAGAAACTACAGAGGGCATTTCGGAGCCCATTGAGGTCTATGGGGAAAAACCAAACATACCCATATAGCTTTTATAGATAGATAAAAGCTATCTGTGAAACTGCTTTGTGATGTATGGACTCATTTCACAGAATTAATCCTTTCCGTTCACTCAACAGGTTGGAAAAACGTTTATTGTAGAATCTTCGAAGGGATGTTTGGGAGCCCATTGAAGCCTAAAAGGAAAAATTGAATATCTCCAGATAAAACTAAAAATAAGCTACCTGTGAAACTGCTTTGTGATGGGTGTATTCATCTCACAGAGTTAAATCTATCTATTGAGTCAGAAGGTTGGAAAAACTCTAACTGGAGAATCTGTGAAGGGACATTTGGGAGACCATGTAAACCTGCAAGAAAAAATCCCAAATATCCCCAGATTAAAACTAGAAAGAAGTTATCTGTGAAACTGTTTGGTGATGTATCGATTCATCTCACAGAGATAAATCTTTCTTTTGATTCACCGGGTTGGAAAAACTCTAGTTGGATTATCTGCAAAGGGGCATTTGGGAGCCCTTTAAAGCCTAAGAAAAAAACCCGAATATTTGCAGATAAAAACTAGAAAGAAACTATCTCTGAAACTCTTTCGTGATGTGTGGATTCACCTTACAGAATCTTTCTTTTCGTCCATCAGATAGGAAACACTCTTTTTATAAAATATGTGAAGAGACAATAGTGAGCCCATTGACGATTATTGGGACAACCCGAATATTTCTGGAAAGATTTTTTCTGTTAATATGCTTTGCTATGTGTGGATTCATCTCACAGAGTTAAACCTTTATTTTTATTTATTTATTTATTTTGATTCAGCAAGTTGGGAACACTCTTTTAGTAGAATCTGTGAAGGAACATTAGGGACACAATTGGGGCCTATGGTGAAAGACCAAATATCCCCAGATAATAATCAGAAAGAAACTTTATGATGTGTGGATTCATTTTACAGAGTTAAAACTTTCTTTAAGCTCAGCAGGTTTGAAACTCTCTTTGTAGAGAACCTGCAAAGGGATATTTGGAAGTCCTTTGAGGCCTATAAGGAAAAACAAACTATCCTTAGATAAAGCCTAAAAAGAAGTTGTCTGTAAAACTGATTTGTGATGTTTTGATTCATCTCAAATAGGTAAACCTTTCTTTGATTCAACATTTTAAAACACTCTTTTGGAGAATCTGTGAAAGGATATTTGGAAGCCCATTGAGACCTATGTGGAAAACCATATATCCACAGATAAAACTAGAAAGAAATTATGTGTGAATAGGCTATCTGATGTGTATTCATCTCAGTGTTAACCATATTTTTGGATTCAGCAGGTGGGAAACACTCTTTTTAGAGAATCTGCGAGGGGAATTTTGGAGACTTTTGAGGCCTATGGGGTAAAACCAAATATCTTGAGATTCTAACTAGAAAGGTTTCTGTGAAACTGCTTCATGCTATTTGGATTCATCTCACAGAAGTAAATCATTCTTTTGATTCAAGAGGTTGGAAACACTCTTTTTGGAGAATATGCAAAAGGACATTTGGGAGCCCATTGTGGCCTATGAGAAAAGCTGAATATCCCCAGATAAAACTAGAAAGAAGCTATTTGTGAAATGGCTTTGTGATGTGTGGATTCATCTCACAAGGTTAAACGTTTCTTTTGATTCATCAGGTTGGAAACACTGTTTTTGGAGAATCTGCAAAGGGAAATTTTGGGAGTCCGTTGAGGCCTGTAGGGAAAAACCAAATATTAGCAGATAAAAACTAGACAGAAGCTCTCTGTGAAAGTGCTTGGTGATGTGGGTATTCATCTCACACAGTTACCTCTTTCCTTTGATTCAGCAGGTTTGAAATACTCTTTTTAGAGAATCTGCAAAGAGACATTTGGGAGCTCAATGTGGCCTATGGGGAAACACAGAATATCCCCAGATGAAAACCAGAAAGAAGGTATCTGTTAAACTGCTTTGTGATGCGTGGATTCATGTAACAGAGGCAAAAATTTCTGTCAGTTCAGTAGGTTGGAAAACCTCTTTTGTAGAGTATGTGAAGGGACATTTGGGAGCCCATTGAGGTCTATGGGGAAAAAGAGAATATGCACCCCAAAAAAGAAAAAGAAGCTATCAGTGAAAGTGCTTTGTGATGAGGGCATTCATCTCACTGAATTAATCCTTACTTTTGATTCAACAGTTTGGAAATACTCCTTTTGGAGAATCTGTGAAGGAATACTTGGTAGCCCTTTGAGGCCAGTTTTGAAATACTGAATATCCCCAGATAAAAATTAGAAAGAATCTATCTGTGAAACTCCTTTGTGCTGTGTAGATTCAGTGCATAATCCTTCCTTTTGATTCAGAAGGTTGGAAACACTCTTTTTGTAGAATCTGAAAAGGGACAATTTGGGAGCCCATTGAGGTCTATGGAGAAAAACATAATATCCCCAAATAAAACTAGAAAGAAGCTATCTGTGAAATTGCTTTGTGATGTGTGCATTTGTCACACAGATGTAAACTTTGTTTTCATTCACCGGTTTGGAAGCCTTGTTTTGGAGTATCTGTGAAGAGAGGTTTGGGAGCCTATTGAGGCCTATGGGGTAGCATCAAGTATTCCCAGAGAAGACTACAAAGAAGCTATCTGTGAAAATGCCCTGTGAAGTGTGAATTAAGCTCTCAGAGTTAAACATCTCTTTTGATTCAGCAGGTTGGAAACTCTCTAATTGGAAAATCTGTGGAGAGATAATTGGGAGACCATTGAGGCCTGTGGGGAAAAATGAAATGTCCTCAGATAAAACTGGAAAGAAGCTATCTGTAAAACTGCTTTTTAATGTGTGGATTAGTCTCACAAAGGTAAACCTTTCTTTTGATTCAGCAGGCTGGAAACATTCTTTTTGTAGAATCAGAAAAAAAGACATTTTGGAGTCCATAGCGGCCTATGGGGAAAACATAATATTCCCAGATAAAAACTAGAAAGAAGCTGTCTGTGAAACTGCTTTCTGATGTTTGGATTCATCTAACAGATGTAAACTTTTCTTTTGATTCATAAGGTAGGAAACACTCTTTTTGGAGTACCTGCATAGGGACTTTTGGAAGCCCATTGAGATCTATGGGGTAACACCAAATAACTCCAGATAAAAATGACAAAGAAGCTATCTATGGAACTACCTTGTGATGTGTGAATTCAGCTCATGGAATTAAACGTTTATCTTGATTCAGCAGGTTGGAAACACTCCAATTGGAGAATCTGCAAAATGACATTTGGGATCCCATTGAAGTCTGTAAGGAATAGCTGAATATCCTCAGATAAAAACTGGAAAGAAGCTTTCTGTGATACTGCTTTGTGATGTATGGATTCATCTCACAGAGAGAAACCTTTCTTTTGATTCAGCAGGTTGGAAACAATCCTGTTATAGAATCTGGAAAGGGACATTTTGGAGCCCATTGAGTCCTAAGGGGAGAAACATAATATCCTCAGATAAATATTAGAAAGAAGCTATCTGTGAAAGTACTTTTTATTGAGTGGATTCATCTCACGCAAATAAACAATTCTTTCAATTCAGCAGGATGGAAACACACTTTTTACACAATCTGCAAACGGACATTAGAAGTCCAGTGAGGCCTATAGTGAAAAAACTAATATATCTACACAAAAACTAGAAAGAAGCTATCTGTAAAACAGCTTTGTGATGTGTGGATTCCTCTCCCAAACTTAAACCTTTATTTTCTTTCAGAAGGTTGGAAACACTATTTTTGGAGAATCTGCAAAGGGACATTTGAAAGCCCATTGAAGCCTGTGGGGGGGAAAAACCAAACGAATAACCCTACATAAAATTTACAAAGAAGTTATCTGTGAAACTGCTTTGTGATATGTGGATTCCCTTAATACAGGTAAAATTTTCTTTTGATTCTGCAGGTTGGAAACACACTTTTTGGAGTTTCTGTGAAGAAACATTTGGGAACCCATTGAGACCTATGAGTAAAAACC
>NW_016803271.1:30168-46391 GCF_001698545.2 Rhinopithecus bieti | reverse complement strand
ATCTTTTTTTGTTTGTTTGTTTGATTTAGCAGGTTTGAAAAACTTTTTTTGGAGAATCTGTGGAGGGATATTTGAGAGCCTATTGAGGCCTGTGGGAAAAAAAACGAATATCCCCACATAAAAACTAGAGTGAACCTATCTGTGAAACTGCTTTGTGAGATGTGGATTCATCTCACAGAGTTAAATCTTTCTTTTGAATGAACAGATTGTAAACTTTTTTTTGGAGTATTTGTGAAAAGACATTTCAGATCCCATTGACCCCTAAGGGGAAACACCAAATATTCCAAGATAAAAACAAGAAAGAAGCTATCTGTGAAACGGCTTTGTGATATGTGGATTCATCTCACAGGGTTAAACCTTTATTTTGATTCAGCAGGTTGGATACACTCTTTTTGTAGAATCTGCAAAGGGACATTTAGGAGCTCATTGAGACCTATAGGACAAACCAAATACCCACAGATTAAAACTAAAAAGAAGCTATCTGTGAAACTGTCTTGTGTTATGTGGATTCTATTCACAGAGTGAAACCTTTCTTTTGATTCAGCAGATTGGAAACACACTTTTTATACAATCTCTGAAGGTACATTTGGGAGCCAATTGAGAACTATGGGGGAAAAACAACAACGAATATCCCCAGAAAAAATTAAAAAAATAAACAAGAAGGAAGCTATCTGTGAAACTGCTTTGTGACATGTGGATTCATCTCACAGAGTTAAACCCTTATACTGATTCTGCTGGTTGGAGACACTCTTCATGGAGAATCTACAAAGGGTCATTTGGAATACCAAGGAGGCCTACTGAGAAAACCTGTATATTCGAAGACAAAAACTAGAGCCCTTGGGAGCCTTTAGGACTATGGAATAAAACCAAATATCCCTAGATAAAAAGAATAAAGAAGTTATCTGTCAAACTGCTTTGTGGTTTGTGGATTCATCTTTCAGAGTTAAATCTTTCTTTTGATTCATCAAGTTGGAAAACTTTTATGGAGAATCTATGAAGTGAAATTTGGAAAACTATTGAGGCCTATGGGGAAAAAACGAGTATCCCTATATAAAAAGTGGAAAAAAACTATCTGTGAAACTGCTTTGTGATGTGTGGATTTATCTCACAGTGTTAAAGCTTTCTTTTGATACAACAGGTTGCAAACACTCTTATTATAAAATCTTTGAAGGGACATTTCACAGCCTATTGAGGCATATGGGGTAAAGAAGATATCTCCACATAATAACTAGAAAGAAGATATCTGTGAAACTGCTTTGTGATATGTGGATTCAGCTCAAAGCCTTAAACCTTTCTTCTGATTCAACAGGTTGGAAACACCCTAATTGCAGAATCTGGGAAGTGACATTCGTGAGCCCATTAGGGTTACAGAAAAAAAGATAATGAATATCCCCATAGAAATATTAGAAAGAAGCTATCTGTGAAACTGCTTTGTAATGTGAGGATTCATCTCACACATTTAAAACTTCATTTCTTTCCAGCTGGTTAAAACACTTTCTTTCTTTCTTTCTTTTTTTCTTTTTTTTTTTTTTTTTTTTTGTTGCAGAATCTCTGAAGGGATATTTGGGGAACCCATTGAGACATATAGTTAAGAGAAATTTGAAGTATAACCGCGGATACAAATGAGAAAGAAGCTATCTGTGAAACTGCCTTGTGTTGTGTGGATTCATGTCAAAGGGTTGAACCTTTCTTTTGATTCAACAGGTTGGAAACACTTTTTGGAGAATCTGCAAAGGGACATTTTGGAGCCCATTGAGGCCTATGAGGAAAAACTGAATATAGCCAAGTAAAACGAGAAAGAAGTGTTTGTTTAACTGTTTTGTGATGTGTGTATTCATTTCACAGAGTTTAAGTTTTCTCTTCATTCGGTAAACTCTTTTTAGAGAATTGGCATATAAATTTTGGGAGCCCACTGTGGTCTATGGTGAAAAATTGTATATCCTCAGATAAAACTTGAAAGGAGCTATCTGTGAAACTGCTTTGTGATCAGTAAATTCATCACTCAGGGTTAAACCATTATTTTGATTCATCAGGCTGGAGACACTCTTTATGAAGAATCTATGAAGGGAGATTTAGGAGCCCCTTTAGGTCTATGGGGGAAAAATTATCTCCTGAGAAACCTGGAAAGAAGTGATCTGTGAAACCACTTTGTAATGTGTGGATTTATCTCACAGAGTTAAACCTTTCGTTTGATTCTGCAGGTTAGAAACACTCTTTTTGGAGAATCTGTGAATGGACATTTGGGAACCCATTGAGGCTTATGGGGAATAACCGAATATCCCCACATAAAAACTAGAAAGAATCTGTCTGTGAAACTGCTTTCTGATATATGGTTTCATCTCACAGAATTAAATCTTTCTTTGGATTCATCAGGTTTGAAACAATCTTTTGTAGAATCTTTGAAGGGACATTTGGGAGCAAATTGAGTCCTATAAATAAAAACTGAATATCCCCACAAAAAAAACTGGAAGGAAGCTATCTGTGAATCTGCCTTGTGATGTGTCAATTAATCTCACAGAGTTAGACCTTTATTTTGGTTGAGCAGGTTAAAAACACTCTAATTGGAGAATCTGTGAAGAGACATTAGAGAGTCCATTGAGGCCTGTGTAGAAAAAAGTAAATATTTCCAGATAAAAACTAGAAAGAAATTATCTGTGAAATTGTTCAATGGGTGGATTCATCTCACACAGTGAATTCTTTCTTTTGATTCAGCAGGTTGGAAAAAGTCTTTATGGCAAATATGTGAAAGGACACTTAGGAAACCATTGAGGCCTATGGAGAAAATCCGAGTATCCTTATATAAAAACTAGAAAGCAGCTATCTGTGAAACTGATTTGTGATGTGTGGATTCATCTCACAGAGTTAAACCTTTCTTTTGACCCAGCAGGTTGGAAACACTGTTTTGGAGAAACTGAGAAGGAGTATTTTGGAGCCCATTGAGGCCTACAAGGAAAACCGAATATCTCCAAATAAAACAAGATAGAAGCTATCTGTGGAGCTTCTGTGAGATGTGTGGATTAATCTCACAGAATTAAACTTTTCTTTTGATTCAGCAGGTTGGAAAGACTATTCTTGTAGAATCTTTGTATTTTGTAGATGCAAAATAATCTCTTTTGTATCCAATTGAGGCCTAAGGGGAATAACTGAATATTCCCAGACAAAAACTAGAAAGAACCTGTCTGTGAAACTGTTTAGTCATGTGTGGATTCATCTCAAAAGGTAAACATTTATTTTATTCAGCAGGTTGAAAGGACTGTTATTGAAGAATTTGCAAACAAATATTTAGAAGCCCATTTAGGCCTATTGGGAAAAACTCAATATCCCCAGATAAAACTTAGAAAGAAGCTGTCTGTGAAACTGGTTTCTGATGTGTGGATTCAACTCACAGAGTTAAACCTTTCTTTTGATTCAGCAGGTTGGAAATGCTCTTTTTAAAGCATCTGTGAAAGGACATTTTGGAGCCCATGAGACCTTTGGTTCATAACAGAATATCCTCAGATGAATACTAAAAAGAAACTATCTGTGAAACTGCTTTGAGATATGTGGATTCTTCTCAAATAGTTAAATGTTTGTTTTGATTCAACAGGTTGGAAACACTTTTTTCTAGAGTCTGCACAGGTATATTTTGTAGTTCGTTGAGGCCTATGGGGAAAAACTGAATATTCCCAGATAAATGCTAGAAAGCAGCTATCTTTGAAACTGCTTTGTGATGGGTGGATTCATCTCACAGAGGTAAACATTTCCTTTGATCCAGCAGGTTGAAAACATTCTTTTTGGAAAATCTGTGGAGGAACATTTCAGAGCCCATTGTGGTCTAGGGGATAAAGTAAATATCACTAAATATTCAATTGAGGCCTAAGGGGAAAAACTGAATATTCCCAGAAAAAAAAAATAGCAAGAAACTATCTGGGAAACTACTTTTTGATTTGTGGATGGATCTCACAGAGGCAAACATTTATTTTCATTCAGCAGACTAGAAATACTCTTTGGAAAATGTGTAAAGTGACATTTGGGAGCCCATTGAGGCACACTGGGAAAAATTCAATATCCCCTGATAAAACTAGAAAGAAGCTACCTGTGACACTGCTTTTCATTGTATAGGTTCATCTCACAGTTTTAAACCACTCTTTTATCCAGCAGTTTGGACACTGTCTTTTTGGAGAATATGCAAAGGGACACTTGGAACTCGTTTGTGGCTTATGGGGAAAATCGAATATCCCCAGATAAAATTAGAAAGAAACTATCTGTGAAACTGCTTTATTATGTGCGGATGCATCTCACAGATTTAAACATTTCTTTTGATCCAGCAAGTTGAAAACACTCTTTTTGGAGAATCTGCAAAGGGATATTTGGGAGCCCATTGAGACCTATGGGGAAAAACAGAATATCCCTACTGTAAAACTTGAAAGAGGCTGTCTGTGAATCTTCTTTGTGATGTGTGGATTCATCTCACAGAGTTAAACCGTTCTTTTGATTTAGCAGGTTGGAAACATTGTTTTTGGAGTATCTGAGGAGGGATATTTGGAAGCCCATTGAGGTCTATGAGGAAAAACTGAATATCCCCAGATAAAAACTAGAAAGAAGCTATCTGTGAAACTGTTTTGTGATGGGTGGATTCATGCCACAGAATTAAACCTTTCTTTAAATCCAGCAGGTTGGAAACACTTTTGTTGGAGATGCTGTGAAGGGACATTTGGAAGCCCATTGATGACTAAGGGTGAAAACTAAATATCCCCAGATAAAAACTAGAAATAATCTATTTGCAAAACTGCTTTGTGATGTGTGGATTCATCTCACAGACTTAAACATTTCTTTTGATTGAGTAGGTTGAAAACACTCTTTTTGGAGAATCTGCAGTGGGACATTTGGGATCCCACTGTGGCCTATGGGAAAAAAAAAAAAAAAACAAATATCCTCAGATAAAAACTAGAAGGAAGCTCTGTGTGAAACAGCTTTGTGATGGGTGGATTCATCACACAGAGTTAAAGCTTTCTTTTTATTCAGTATATTGAAAACACTCTTTTTAGAGAACCTGCAAAGGGACACTTTGGATCCCTTTGAAGTCTGTGGGGAGTAACTAAATATCCCCATAGAAAAACTAGAAAGAAGCTATCTGTGATACTGCTTTGTAATGCATGGATTCATCTCAAAGAATTAAACCTTTCCTTTGATTAAGCAGGTTGGTAGCACTCCATTTGGAGAATCTGTGAAGTGTTATTTGGGAGCCCATTGAGGACTAGAAAAAAAAAATATTCCCAGATGAAAACTGGAAAGAACTTATCTGTGAAACTGCTTTGTGATGTGTGGATTCACCTAACAGAGTTAAACCTTTCCTTTGATTCAGCAGGTTGTAGATACTCTTTTTGCAGAATCTGCAAAAAGACATTTTGGGGTCCATTGAGGCCTATGGGGAAAACCTGAACATCCCCAGGGGAAAAAAAAATCAAAATAATCTATCTGTGAGGTTGCTTTCTGATGGGTGGATTCATCTCACTGACTTAAACCTGTCTTTTTATTCAGAATATTGGAAACACTGTTTTGGAGAATCGGAAAGGGACATTTAGGAGCCAAATGAGGCCTGGAGAAAAAGTAGTATATCATTAGATAAAAATCAGAAAGAAGCTATCTGTGAAACTGCATTGTGATTTGCGGATTCACCTCACAGAGTTAAACCTTTCTTTTGATTCAACAGAGTGGAGAAACTCTTTTTGGAGAATCTGCAAAAAAAATTTTGGAGCCCATTTAGGTTTATGCAGAAAAACTGAATATCCTCAGATAAAAAAAAAAAAGAAGCTGTTTGTGAAACTGCTTTGTAATATGTTGATTCATCTCACAGGGTTAAACCTTTATTTTGCTTCAGCGGGTAGAAAGCACTCTTTGTGGAGAATCTGCAAAGGATGTTTGAGAAGCCATTGAGGCCTATGGGGGAAAACCGAATACCCCAATATAAAAACTAGAAAAAAGCTATCTTTGAAACTGCTTCATGACTTGTGGATTCATCTCACAGAACTAACACGTTTTTTTATTCAGCAGGATGAAAATGATCTTTTTGAGCATCTGCAAAGAAACATTTCAGAACCCATTGAGGCCTATCAGGAAAACCAGAATATCCCCAGATAGAACCTAGAAAGAAGCTATCTGTGAAACTGCTTTTGATACGTGGATTCATCTCACAGAGTTAAACCTTTCCATTCATTCAGCAGGTTGGAAACACTCTTTAGGCAGAATCTACAAAGGGACATTTCAGAGCACATTGAGGCCTATGGAGAAAAAACAAATATCTACAGATAAAAACTACAAAGAAGCTATCTGTGAACCTGCTTTGTGATGTGTGGATTCACCTCACAGTATTAACCCTTTGTTTTGACTCAGAAGGTTAAAACACTGTTTTGGAGGATCTGCGAAGGGACATTTGGGAGCCCATTGAGGCCTATAGAAAAAAGACAAATATCCCAAGATAAAAACTAGAAAGAAGCTATCTGTGAAACTGCTTTGTGATATGTGGATTCATCTCCCAGGGTTAAACTTATCTTTCAATTCAGCAAATTGGAAACACTTTTTCAAGGAATCTTCAAAGGGATATTTGGGAACCCATTGAGGCCTATGCTGTAAAAACCAAATATCCCCATATAAAAACTGGAAAGAATCTATCTCTGAAACTGCTTTGTGATGTGTGGACTCATCTCACAGGGTGCAAAATTTCATTTAATTCAGCAGGTTGGAACACTCTTTTTGGAGAGGTAGCCAAGGGACATTTGGGAGACCATTCAGGCCTATAGAGAAACGTGTATATCCCCAGATAAAAACTAGAATGAAGCTATCTGTTAAACTGATTTGCGTTGTGTAGATTCATCTCACAGAGTTAAATATTTCTTTTGATATGGCAGGTTGGAAACCCTCTTGGAGAATCTGCGAAGGGACATTTTGCAGCCCAATGAGGCCTCTGGGGCAAAATTGAATATCCCAAGATAAAAACTAGAAAGAAGTTGTCTGTCAAACTGCTTTATGATGTGTGGATTTTTCTACCAGAGTTACACTTTTCTTTTCAGTCAACAGGATGGAAACTTTTTTGTAGAATCCATGAAGGGACATTTGAAAGCCCATTGAGGACAAAGGGGAAAAATTGAATATCCCCAAGTAGAAACTAGAAAGAAGCTATCTTTGAAACTGCTTTCTGAAGTGTGGATTCATCCCATAGCTTAAACGTTTACTTTGAATCAGCAGGTAGGAAACACTCCTTTTGCATAATCTGTGAAGGGACATTTCAAAGCCCATTGAGGCCTATAAAAACAAAATAAGTATCCACAGATAAAGCTGGAAAGAATCTGTCTGGGAAACTGCTTTATGATGTGTGGATTCATCTCACACACCCAAACCATTGTTTTAATTCAGCAGGTTGGAAATACTCTTTTTCAAGAATCTGTGAAGGGACATTTGTGAGCCCACTCACGCCTAAGGTCAAAACCAAATATCTCCAGATAAAAAGTAGAAAGAATCTATCTCTGAAACTACTTTGTGAGGTGTGGATTCATCTCGCCGAGTTAAACCATTCTTTGCATTCATCAGGTTAAAAGCACTCTTTTCAGAGAATCGGCAAGGTGACATTTGGGAAACCTTTGAGGTCTATGAGGAAAAACAGAAAATCCGCATAGAAAAACTAGACATAAGCTATCTGTGAAACAACTTTGTGATATGCAGATTCATTTAAAATAGTTAAAAGTTTCTTTTGATTCAGCAAATTAGAAACTTTTTTAGGCTAATATGCGAAGGGACATTTGTGAGCCCATTGAGCCCTACAGAGATAAACAAAACATCCCCAGATAAATACTGTAAAGAAGCTATCTGTGAAACTGATTTGTGATCTGTGGATTCATTCCAAAGAGTTAAACTTGATAAAAAGTACAAAGAATATATCTTGAAACTGTTTTGTGTTGTGTAGATTCATCTTACTGAGGTAAAGTTTTCTTTTGATTCAGCAGGTGGGAAGACTCTTTTTGGAGAATTTACAAAGGGATACGTGGGACCCCACTGAGGCTTATGGGAAATAAATGAATTCCCTGAATCAAAATTTGGAAGAAGCTGTACGTGAAACTGCTTTCTGATGTGTGGATTCATCTCACAGAGTTACACCTTTCCTTTGATTCAGCAGGGTGGAAACACTCCTTTTGGAGAATCTTTGAAGGGACATTTGAAGGCCCATTGAAGACAAAGGGGGAAAACTGAATATCCCCAAGTAGAAACTAGAAAGAAATTATCTTTGAAACTGCTTTCTGAAGTGTGGGTTCATTCCACAGCTTAAATATTTCCTTTGAATCAGCAGGTAGGAAACACTCGTTTCAGAGAATCTGTGAAGGAACATTCTGAAGCCAATTGAGGACTATGGGAACAAACAAAATATCCACAGATAGAAGCTAGAAAGAATCTGTCTGGGAAACTGCTTTGTGATGTGTGGATTCATCTCACAAAGTTAAACCTTTGCTTTGATTCAGCAGGTTGGGAACACTCTTTTTCAAGAATGTGTGAAGGTACATTGGGAGCCCATTGGAGCCTATGGGGGAAAACCAAATATTCTCAGATAAAAACTAGGAAAAAAGGTATCTGTGAAACTGTTTTGTCATGTGTTGATACATCTCACAAAATAATCCCTTTCTTTTGATTCAGCAGGGTGGTAACACTCTTTTGGAGAATCTGCAAAGAGACATTTGGGAGATTACTGAGGCCTATGGGTGGAAAAGAATATTCTCAGATAAAAACTAGAAAGAAGCTGTCTCTGGAACTGCATTGTGATGTGTTGGTTCACCTCACAGAGTTAAACCTTTCTTTTGATTCACCAGGTTAGAAACACTCTTTTTGGAGAATCAGCAAAGGGATATTTGACAGACAATTGAGGACAATGAAAAAACTCAGAATGTCCCCAGGTAAAAATAAGAAATAAACTATCAGTGAAACTGTTTTGCAATGTGTGGATTCATCTCACAGAGTTAAACCATTGTTTTTTTTATGCAGCAGGTTAGAAACACCTTTTTTTTTTTTTTTTTTTTTTGAGACGGAGTCTCGCTCCGTCGCCCAGGCTGGAGTGCAGTGGCCAGATCTCAGCTCACTGCAAGCTCCACCTCCCGGGTTTACGCCATTCTCCTGCCTCAGCCTCCCGAGTAACTGGGACTACAGGTGCCCACCACCTCGCCCAGCTAATGTTTTGTATTTTTTTAGTAGAGACGGGGATTCACCGGGTTAGCCAGGATGGTCTTGATCTCCTGACCTCATGATCCGCCCATCTCGGCCTCCCACAGTGCTGGGATTACAGGCTTGAGCCACTGTGCCCGGCCTAGAAACACTTCTTATAGAGATCTGCAAAGGGACATTTAAAAGACCATTGAGGCCAAAGGGGATAAACCAAATATCCTTAGATGAAAACTACAAATAAGCTATCTGTGAAACTCCTTCATGCTGTATGGATTAATCTCACAGAGTCAAAACTTTCTTTTTTGATTCATCCGGTTGGAAACACTTTTTCTTGTGGAATCTGTGAAGGGAAAAGTGGGAGCCTAATCAGGCCTATGGTGAAAAGCTGAATGTTCCCAGCTAGAAACTAGAAAGAAGCTATCTGTGAAAATGCTTTGTGATGTGTGGACTCACTTCACAGAGTGAAACCTTTCTTTTAATTCAGCAGGTTGGAAACACTCTTTTTGTAGAATCTGTGAAGGAACATTTGGAAGACCATTGAAATCTAAGGTAAAACAATGAATATACCCAGATAAGAAGTAGAAAGAAGCTGTCTGTGAAACTGCTTTGTGACGTGTGTATTCATATCACAGAGGTAAAGTTTTCTTTTGATTCAGCAGGTTGGAAAGACTCTTCTTGGAGAATCTGTGAAGTGACATTTGGGAGCCCAATGTGGCCCGTGGAAAAAAGCTGTAAATTGCCAGATGAAAATTACAAACAGTCCTTCTGAAAACGGTTTGTGATGTGTGGATTCATCCCAAAGATTTAAGCCTCTCTTTTGATTCAGCAGGTTGGAAACACTCTTTTTCTGGATTCTGCAAAGAAACACTTGGTAGCTTATTGAGGCCTATGAGAGAAAATGTATATCCCCGATACAAACTACAAAGAAGTTATCTGTGAAACTCCTTCATGATGTGTGGATTCATCTCAGAGTCAAAACTTTCTTTTCGGATTTAACAGGTTGGAAATACTTTTTCTTGTAGCATCAGTGAAGGGATATTTGGGAGCCCAATCAGGCCTATGGGGAAAACCCAAATATCCCCAGATAGAAAATAGAAAGAAACTATCTGTGAAACTGCTTTGTGATGTTTAGATTCATCTCAGAGTTAAACCTTTCTTTTAATTCAGCATGTTGGTAACACTCTTTTTGTGGAATATGAGAAGAGACATTTGGGAGCCCACTCAGGGCTAGGGAGAAAAACTGAATATCTTCAGATAAATAGTTAAAAGAAGCTTTCTGAGAAACTGCTTTGTGATGTGTGGATTCATCTCACCGAGTAAAAACTTTCTTTTGACTCAATAGGTTGGAAACACTCTTTGTGTGGAATCTGTAAAGGTACATTTTGGCACCCATTGTGGCCAATTGGTAAAAAGGGAATATTCCCAAACAAAAACTATCTGTGAAACTACTTAGTGATGAGTGGATTCATCTCTCTGTGTTAAAACTTTCTTTCGATTCATCAGATTGGAAACCCTTCTTTTGGAGAATCTGTGAGGGGACATTTGATATCCCATTGAGGCCTATAGGCAAAACTGAGTATTCCCAGATGAAAACTAGAAAGGAGCTATTTGTGAAACAGCTTTGTGATGTGTGGATTTATCTGAAAGAGATAAACCTTTCTATTGATTCAGCAGGTTGGGAATTCTCATTTTGGAGAATCTGTGAAGGAAAATTTGGAAGCTTATTGAGGCCTATGTTGACAAACTGAATATCCATACATTAAAAATGGGAAAGAATCTATCTGTGAAACTGTGTTGTGATATGTCAATTCATTTAACAGTGACAAACCTTTCTTTTGATACAGCATGTTGGAAACATTCTTTTTCGAGAATCTGTGAAGGGACATTTCAGTGCCCATTGAGGCATGTAGGGAAAAACTGAATATTTCCAGATAAAAAAATTGAAAGAAGCTGTCTGTGAAGGTACTTTGTGATATGTGAATTCATTTCATAGACTTAAATGTTTCTTTTATTCGGCATGTTGGAAATACTCTTTTGGTGGGATCTGAGAAGAGACCTTTGGAAGAACTTTGAGGCATATGGAGAAAAAGCCAATATCCTCAGATAAGTACTAAAAAGAATCTATCTGAGAAACTGCTCTTTGATGTGTGGATTCATCTCACCAAGTAAAAGTTTCTTTTGTTTTAGCATGTTGGAAATACTATTTTCGAGAATCTGAGCAGGGAATTTTGAATCCATTGAGGCCTAGGGAAAAAAGCAGAATATCCCCAGTTAAAAACTAGAAAGAAGCTATCTGAGAAACTATTTTGTGATGTGTAGATTCATTTCACAGAGTTAAAACTGTCCTCTTACTCAGCAGGTTGGAAACAATTTTCTGAGAATCTATGAAGGGACATTTGGGGACCCAGTGAGGCCTATGGGAAAAAACGAATATACCAAGATAATAACTAGAGAGAAACTATCTGTGAAACTGTTTTGTGATATGTGGATTCACCTCACAGGGTTAGACGTTTCTTTTGATTCAGCAGAGTGGACACCATGTTTTTGTTTAATCTGTGGAGTGATATTTGGGAGCCCACTTAGGCTTATGAGGAAAACTGAATATCCCCAGACAAAACCATAAAGAAGCTATCTGTGAAACTGTTGTAATTTGTGGATTCATCTCACAGTGTTAAACTGTTCTTTTGATTCAGCACATTGAAAACACTTTTTTGGAGAATCTGTGAAAAGACACTTTAGTGCTGTGTGGTGTATGTGGAGAAAATGAATAACCCAAGATAAAAAGTAGAAAAAATATTCTGTGAAACAGCTTTGTGATGTGTGGATTCATCTCACAGCTTAAACACTTCCTTTGACTCAGCAGGTGGGAAATGGTCTTTTTGGAGAATCTGCAGTGGACATTTTGGGATCCATTGAGGCCCATGGGGACAAACAAATATCCACAGATATAAACTAGAAATAAACTGTCTGTGATAGTGCTTTGTGATGTGTGGATTCAACTCACACAGTTAAACCTTTGTTTGATTCAGCAGGTTGGAAACACTCTTTTTCAAGGATCTGCAAAGGGACATTTTGGAGTACACTGGGGATTATGGGTAAAAACCTAATGTTCCCAGGTAAAACAAGGAAAAAGCTATCTGTAAAACTGCTTAGTGATGTGTGGATGCATCTCACAGGTATCTCTTTCTTCTGATTCAGAACAGTGGTAACACTTTTTGGAGAATCTGCAAAGGGACACTTGGGAGCTTATTGAGGCCTATGGGTGAAAACAGAATATTCTCAGATAACAACTAGAAAGATATTATCTCTGAAACTGCATTGTGATGTATTGGTTCATCTCACAGAGTCAAACATTTCTTTTGATTCAGCAGGTTGGAAATACTCTTTTTGGAGAATCGGCTAAGAGATATTTGGGAACCCATTGAGGACTATGGGGACAAACCGAATATTCCCAGATAAAAACTGGAAAGAAGCCATCAGTGAAATTGCTTCATGATATGCTAATTCATCTCACAGAGCTAAAACCTTTCTTTTGATTCAGCAGGTTGGAAACACTTCTTTGGAGAATTTGCACAGGGACATTTTGGATCACATTGAGGCCTATAGGGCAGAACAGAATATCTGCAACCTTTCTTTTGATTCAGCCGGTTGGAAACACCCTTTTTGGATAACCTGTGAAGGCACATTTAGGAACCCATTGAACCCTATAAGGAAAAACTGAATACTCCCAGGTGAAAACTAGGAAGAAGGTATCAGTGAAACTCGATTATGCTGTGTGAATTCACCTCACAGAGTGAAACCTTAATTTTGATCCTGTAGGCTTGAAACACGGTTTTTAAAGGCTATGTGAAGGGATATTTGGGAGCCCATTGAGGCTTATGGGGAAAAACCATATATCCAAAGATGAAAACTAGAAAAAAATCTATCTGTGAAACTGCTCTGTGATGTGTGGATTCATCTCACAGAGTTAAAACTCTTTTTTGAGTCAACATGTTAGAAACACTCCCTTGTAGAATCTGCGAAGGAACATTTGGCAACTCATTGAGGCCTATGGGGAAAACCTGAACATCCCCAGGTAAAAACTATAAAGAAGTTACTCATGAAACTGCTTTGTGATGTGTGGATTCAGATCACAGATATAAAAATTTCTTTTGAATCATCAACGTGAAAATTCTCTTTTGGTAGAATCTGTGAAGAGACATTTGGGTGCGCTTTCAGGACCATGGGGAAAACCAAATATCCCCAGACAAAACTAGAAAGAAGTTATCTGTGAAACTGCTTTTTGGTCTGTGGAATCATGTCACAGAATTAAACATGTCTTTTGTTTCATCAAGTGGAAAACACTTTTGGAGGAATCTGCGAAGGAACATTTGGGAGCCAATGAGGCCTATGGGGAAAACTCGAAAGTTTCCCGTTAAAAACTAAAAAGAAGCTACCTGCAAAACTGTTTCGTGATTTAATAATTTATTTCACAGAATGGAAACTTTCTTTTCTTCTACCAGGTTGGAGACACTCTTTTTGTAGAATCTGCGAAGGGATATTTCAGAGCCCATTGAAGCCTATGGGTATAAACTGAATATCCCCAGATAAAAACTAGAAAGAAGTTATACTTGAATTCACTTTGTGATGTGTGGACTCATCTCACAGCAGTAAAATTTTCTTTTGATTCAGCAGGTTAGAAACACTCTTTTTATGGAATCTGCGAAGAGACGTTTGGTAGCTCAATGAGGCCTATGGGGAAACATTAAACATTCCCACACATAAACTAGGAAGTAGCTATTTGCAAAACTGCTTTGCGATTACTGCATTCATCTCATAGAGGTAAAACTTTCTTTTGATTCAGGAAGTTTGAAACACTGTTTATATAGAATATGTGAAGGGACATTTTGGAGCCCATTGAGGCCTAGGGAAAAACCGAATATCTCTAGATAAAAACTAGGAAGAAGCTCCTCATGAAACTGCTTTGTGATGTGTGGATTCCTCTCAGAGATTTAAATCTTTCTTTTGATTTAGCAGGTTGGAAATACTGTTGTGTCGAATCTGCAAAAGATATTTGAGATCTTATTGAGGACTATGGTGAAAAACTGAATATCCACAGATAAAAACTAGAAAGACAGTATCTGTGAAACTACTTCATGATGGGTGGATTCATCTAACATTGTTATATCTTACTTTTGATTCAGCATGTTGGAAACACTCCATTTGGAGAACATGCAAAGGGACATTTTGGTACCTGTTGAAACCTATGGGGAAAATCCGAATATCCCCAGATAAAAACCAGAAAGAAGCTATCTGTGAAACTGCTTTGGGGTGTGTGGATTCATATCACAGAGTTCAACCTTTCTTTTGATTCAGTAGGTGGAATCACTGTTTTGAAGAATCTGCAAAGGGATATTTGGGAGCCCATAGTGGCCTAGGGAAAAATTTGAATATCCCCAGATAAAAACCAGAAAGAAACTATCTGTGAAACTGCTTTGAGAGGTGTGGGCTCGTCTCACAGTACTAAATATTTCTCTTGATTCACCAGGTCGGAAACACTGTTTTTGGAGAATCTGCAAAGGGACATTTGGAAGCCCATATGGGCCCATGGGGAAAAATTGAATATCCCCAGATATAAACTAGGAAAAAGCTGTCTGTGAAATTACTCTGTGATGTGTGAATTCATCTCACAGAGATAGAACTTTATATTGATTTATCAGGTTGGAAACACTCCTTTTGTTGACTCTGTGAAGGGATATTTGGGAGCTTATTGAGAACAATGGGTAAAAAACAAATATCACCAGAAAAAAAATAGGAAGAAGTTATCTGTGAAACTGCTTTGTAAAGTGTGGATTCTTCTCACATATTTAAACTTTTTTTCTTTCAGAAGGTGGGAAACACTCTTTTTGGAGAATGTGTGAAGGAACATTTGGAATTCCATTGTAGTTTATGGGACAAAACTGAATACCCTCAGATAAAAACTAGAAAGAAGTTATCTGTGAAACTGCTTTGTGATGTGTGGATTCATCTCACAGTGTTAAACCTTTCTTTTGATTCATCACCTCGGAAACACTTCTTTCAGAGAATCTGTGAAGGGACATTTTGGTGTCTGATGAGGCCTAGATTGAAAAAACAGAATACCCCAGATAAAAACTAGAAGGAAGCAATCTGTGAAACCGCTTTGTGATGTATGGATTTATCTCACAGAACTACAGCTTTCTTTAGATTCAGCTGGTTGGAAACAGTGTTTTTGTAGAGTCTGCAAAGAGACATTTGGGAGCCCTTAGTGGCCTGTTGGGAAAACAGAAATATCCTCAGAAAATGCTAAAAGAAGCTATATGACAAACTGCTTTTGGTGTATGAATTCATTTCACAAGGATAAAACTTTCTTTTGTTTCAGCAGGTTGGAAACACACTTCTTGAAGAATCTGCAAAGAAACATTTTGGAGTACCTTGAGTCCTACATGAAAAAAACAGACTATTTCCAGATAATATGCATAAAGAAGTTATCTGTGAAATTGCTTTGTAATGTTCAACTCAAAAAGTTCAAACTTTATTTTGATTCAGCAGATTGGAAACACCCTTTCTGAGAATCTGGGAACGGAAATGATGTAGTCCATTGAGGTCTATGAAAAGAAACAAAACATTCCAAGACAAAACTAGTAAAAACTATCTGTGAAACTGCTTTGTGATGTGTGGATTCATCTCACAGAGTTGAATGATTTTTTTGATTCAGCAGGTTTGAAACACTCTTTATGGAGAATCTGTGAGGGACATTTGAGAGCCCATTATAAGCTATGGGGAAACACTGAATATAGCAAGAAAAAAACAAAAATAAAGCTACCTGTGAAACTGCTTTGTGATGTGTTGATTCATCTCACAGAGTTAAAGATTTCTTTTGATTCAGCAGATTGGAAACACTCTTTTTGGAGAATTTGCAAAGGGACATTTGGGAGCCCGTTGAGGCCTATGGGAAATAACGAATATCCTAAGATAAAAACTAGGAAGAAACTATCAAACTGCTTTGTGATGCGTGGATTCATCTCACAGAGTTAAACCAC
>NW_016803271.1:23313-28717 GCF_001698545.2 Rhinopithecus bieti | reverse complement strand
TTATTTTGATTCAGTAGGTTGGAAACACTCTTTTTGTAGAATCTGTGAAGGGACATTTTGGAGCCCATTGAGGCCTATGGGGAAAAACAGAATATCCCCAGATAAAAACTAGAAAGAATCTATCTGTGAAACTGCTTTCTTCTGTGTGGGTCCACCTCACAGAGTAAAAACTTTCTTTTGTTTCAGCAGGTTGGAAATGCTCTTTTTGGAGAATCTGGGAAAGGACATTTTGGAGCCCATTTATGCCTATAAAGAAATGCTGAATATACCCAGAAAAAAAGAAGAAAGAAGCTATCTGTGAAACAACTTTGTGATGTGTGGATTTATCTAAGAGTTAAACCTTTCTTTTTCTTCAGAAGGTTGAAAACATTCTTTTTGGAGAATCTGTGAAGGCCCACTGACGCCTATGGGAAAACAGAAAACCTGTGAAACGGCTTTGTCATGTCACATTCATCTCACAGAGTTAAACTGCTTTTTGAGTCAGGAGGCTGGAAACACTCTTTTTGGAGAATCTGCAAAGGGATATTTGGAACCCATTGGGGCCTATGGGGAAAACTGAATATCCCCAGATAAAAATTACAAAGAAGTTATCTGTGAAACTGCTTTGTGATGGGTGGATTTATATCACAGAATTAAAACTTTCTTTATATTCAGCAGGTTATAAACACTCATTTTGAAAAATCTTCAAAGGGATATTTGGGAGCCCATCGAGGCCTAAGGGGAATAACTGAATATCCCCAGATAAAACCTAGAAAGAAGCTGTCTGTGAAACTGCTTTGTGATGTGTGCATTCTTCCCACAGATATAAATCTTTCTTTTAATTCATCATGTTGGAAACATTCATTTTTGAGAATTTGCAAAGGGGAATTTGGGCACCCGTTTTGACCAATGGTGAAAAAATCTAATATACACAGATGAAACCTGAAAGAAAGTATCTGTGATCTTCACTGTGATATGCGGATTCACATTACAGAATTAAATTTTACTTTTGATTCAACAGGTTGGAAACATTCTTTTTACAGAATCTGTGATGCGACTTTTGGGACCCCATCAAGGCCTATGGGAAAAAACCATTATCCACAGACATAAAGTAAAACAAGCTATCTGTGAAATTGCATTTTGTGTGTCTATTCATCTCATAGAGTTAAACTTTTCTTTGATCCAGCAGGTTGGAAACCCCCTTTTTGTAGAAACTCTGAAGGTACATTTGGGAACTCTTAGAGATTTAAGAGGAAAACTGATATCCCAAGGGGGAGGGGAAACTAGAAAAAAAGCTACCTCTGAAACTGCTTTGCAATGTGTGGATTCATCTCAGAGTTAAAACTCGGTTTTGATTCACCAGCTTGCAAATATTCTTTTTGGAGAATTTGTGAAGGGACATTTAAGCACTCAAAAAGACCTATGTGGAAAAGCTGAGTATCCCAAGATAAAAACTAGAAAGAAGCTACCTGTGAAGCTCCAATCTGAGGTGTGGATTAAGCTCACAGATTTAAACCTTAGTTTTGATTCAGCAGGTTGGAAACACTCTTTTCATAGAATATGTGAAGAGACATTTGGGAGTCCAAGGAGAACTGGGGAGAAAAACTGAATATCCCTATATAAAAATCAGAAATAATCTTTCTGTTAAACTGCTTTGTGATGTGTGCATTCATCTCACATTTCTTTTGATTCAGCAGGCTGAAGGCACTCTTTTTGAAGAATCTGCAAAGAAACATTTGGGAACAAATTGACACCTATGTGGAAAGGCGAATATCCACAGATAAAAACTAGAAAAAAAGCTATCTGCAAAATGACTTTGTGATGTGTGAACTCATCTCACAGACTTAAACCTTTCTTTTGATCGGGCAGGTTAGAAACCCTCATTTTACAGAAACCGTAAAGGGAAATTTGAAAGCCCAACAAGACCTGTAGCAAAAAATCAAATATTCCCAGGGAAAAACTAGAAAGAACCTCGCTGTGAAACGGATTTCTGATGTGTGGATTCATATCACATAATTAAATTTTCTTTTGATTTAGAATGCTGGAAACACTCTTTTTAAATTATCGGTTCAGGGACATTTGGGAGCTCACTAAGGCCTATGGGAAAAGACAGATTATCCCCAGAAAAAAACTAGAAAGGAACTAACTCTAAAAATCTTTTGTGATGTGTGGATTCATGTCAGAGTTAAATTTTTCTCTAATTCAGCTTCTTGGAAAACTACTTTTGGAAAATCTATGGGGACATTTTGAGACCATTGATACCTATGGGGTAAAACAGAATATCCCCAGATAAATTCTAGAAAGAATTTATCTAGAAACTGCTTCATGATATTTAGTTTCATCTCAGGGAGTTAAGTTTTTTTTTCAGCAGTTTGGAAACAATCTTTTTGAAGAATCCATGAAGGGACATTTGGGAGCCCATTGAGGTCTATGGAAAAAACAGAATATCCCCAGTTAAAAACAAGAAAGAAGCTATCTGTGAAACTGCTTTGTGATGTGAGAATTCATCTCACAAAGTTAAAACTTTCTGTTGACTCAGTAGATTGAAAACACTCTTTTTGGAAAATCTGTGAGGGGACACTTGGAAACCCATTGAAAGCTAAAGAAAAAAAAAAAGAATATTCCCAGGTAAAAAGTAGACAGACGCTATCTGTAAAACTGTTTTGTGAGATGTGGATTCATTTCACAGAGTTAAACATTTATTGTCAATCAGCAGGTTGGAAACACTGTTTTGGGAGAATATTTGAAGAGACATTTGAAAGCACATTGAGGTCTATGTGAGAAAAAATATCCCCAGATAAAAACTAGAAAGAAGCTATCTATAAAACTGATTTGTGATGTGTCTAGCAGAATTAAACCTTTCTTTTGATCCAGTAGGTTGGAAACACTTTTTTATTTTTTTTCATAGAATCTGCAAAGGGACATTTGGAAACCCATTGAGGCCTGTGGGGAAAACCTGAACATTCCTAGATAAAAACTAGAAAGAAGCTATCTGTGAAACTACTTTGTGATGTGTAGATTCATCTCATAGATGTAAACCATTTTTTTTTTTTATTTAACAGGTTGGAAACTCTCTTTCTGGAGAATCTGCCAAGGGACATTTGGGAGCCGATTGAGGCATATGGGGAAAACTGAATATCCCCAATAAAATTTAGAAAGAAGCTATCTGTAAAACTACTTTGCAATGTGTGGATTCATCTTACAAAGTTAAAACTTTCTTTTGATTCAGCAGGTTGAAAACAGTCTTTTGGAGAATCTACAAGGAGACATTTGGGAGCCCATTGAGGCCTATGAGGAAAACCTCAATATTCCCAGATAAAAACTAGAAAAAAGCTAACTGTGAAACTGTTTTCTGATGTCTGGATAAATCTCACTGAGTTAAATCTTTCATTAGATTCATAAAGTTGGAAACAATCTTTTGGCAAATCTGCAAAGGGACCTTTGGTAACCCAATGGGGCATATGGGGTAAAACAGAATATCCCCAGATAAAAACTAGATAGAAGATTTCTGTGAAACTGCTTTGTAATGTGTGAATTCATTTCACAGTTAGATCTCTTTTGATTCAGCAGGTTGGAAAGTGAAGGGGGCCTGTCCCTCCACACCTGTGGGTATTTCTTGTCAGATGTGACAAGAGACTGGGAAAAGAAATAAGACACAGAGACAAAGTATAGAGAAAGAGCAGAGGGCCCAGGGGACTGGCTCTCAGCATACAGAAGAACCACACCAGCACTGGTCTCTGAGTTCCCTCAGTGTTTATTAATTACTATTTTCACTCTCTCAGCAAGAGGAATGCGGCAGGAGAGCAGGGTGATATTGGGGAGAAGGTCAGCAAGAAAACATGTATGCAAAGGAATCTGTGACACACATAAGTTCAAGGGAAGGCACCATGCCTGTATGTGCACATAGGCCATATTTATGCTTTTCTCCACCCAAACATCTCAGTGGAATACAGTAACAGAGCAGCATTGCAGCCAGCATGTCTCGCCTCCCACCAGAGAGCGGTTTTTCTCCTATCTCCAAATTGAACAAATGTACAATTGGGTTTTAACACAAGACATTCCATTCCCGGGGGCAGGCAGGAGAAAATGACCTTCTTCTTATCTCAATTGCAAGAGGCCTTCCTCTTTTCTCAACTGCAAGAAGCCTTCCTCTTTTACTAATCATTCTCAGCACAGACCCTTCACGGGTGTTGGGCTGGGGGACGGTCAGGTATTTCCCATCCAACGAGGCCATATCACAGGCTATCACATGGGGAGAAACTTTGAACAATACCTGGTTTTCAACGGCAGAGGTCCCTGCGGTTTTCCACAGTGTGTTGTGCCCCTGGTTTATTGAGAATGGAGAATGGTGATGACTTTTACCAAGCATACTGCCTATAAATATTTTGTTAACGAGGCACATCCTGCACAGCCCTAGATCGCTTGAACCTTGATTCCATACAACACATGTTTCTGTGAGCTCAAGTTTGGGGCAAAGTTTCAGATTAACAGCATCTCAGGGCAAAACAACTGTTCAGGGCATGGGTCATAGTGGAGTTTCTTATGTCATCCTTTTCTACGTAGACACAGTAACACTCTGATCTCTTTCTTTTCCCTACAGGAAACACTCTTTTTAGAGAGTCTGCCAAGGAACATCAGGGATCTTATTGAGGCATAAAAGGAAAAACCAAATATTCGAAAATAAAAACTAGAAAGAAGCTACCCGTCAAACTGCTTTGCAATATGTGGATTCATATCACAGAATTAAAGTTTTCTTCTGATTCAACAGGTTGCAAACACTTTTAAAGAATATGTGAAGGGACATTTGAGAGCCCTTTGAGGACTATGGAGAAAAACAGAATATCCTCATATAAAACTGGAAAACCTTCTTGTTAAACTACTTTTTGTCATGTGGATTCATCTCACAGTGTTAAACCTTTCTTTTGATTCTGCAGGTAGGAAGTACTCTTTTTGGAATATCTGCAAACAAATGTGTGGAAGTCCATTGAGGACCATGTGGATAAACTGAATATCCCCAGATAAAAACTAGAAAGAAGCTATACATAAAACGGCTTTGTGATACAGGAATTCATCTCACAGAGATAAATTTTTCATTTGATTCAGCAGGTGGAAAACACCCTTTTTGGAGAATCTGCACAGAGACATTTGGGAGCCCATTGAGGCCTATGGAAAAAAAAAATCACAAGGTAAAAATGACAAAGAAGGTCCCTGTAAAACTGCTTTGTGAGGTATGCATTAATCTCACAGCGTTAAACATTTGTTTTTATTCATCAGATTAGAAACACTATTGTGCAGATCTGTGAAGGAATATTTGGGAGCCCATTTACATCTATGTGGAAAACCGAATATCCCAAGATAAAACTAGAAGGAAGTTATCTGTGAAACTGCTTTGTAATGTGTGCATTCATCTCTCAGAGTAAAACCT
>NW_016803271.1:16087-19571 GCF_001698545.2 Rhinopithecus bieti | reverse complement strand
CTCTTATTGAAGAATCTGTGAAAAGACATTTTAGAACCCATTTATGCCTATAAGAAAAAATGGAATATTCCCAGGGGGGAAAAAAACTAGAAAAAAAAAACTGTGGGTTAAAACACCTTCATGATGTTTTTTGGAGAATATGCCAAGGGATATTTGAACGCCCATTGAGCCCTATGAGGAGAAAATTAATATTCCCAGATGAAAACTAGAAAGAAACTACCTGTGAAACTGCTTTGTGATGTCTGGATTCATCTCACAGAGTTAAAACTTTCTTTTAATTCAGAAGTTTTGAAATAACTTTTTTGGAGGATATCTGAAGGGACTTTTGGGAGCCCATTTAGGCCAAGGTGGAAAAATCAATTATCTCCCAGATACAAAGTAGAAATAAGCTATTTTTGAAATGGCTTTGTGATGTATGGGTGCATCTCATGGAATGAAAACTTTCCTTTGATTCAGCAGGTTTGAAACTTTTTTAGGATAATCTGCAAAGGTACATTTGGGAGCCCATTGAAAGCTATGTGGAAAATCTGAATGGCCCAGATAAAAACCAGAATGAACCTATTTGTAAAGTTACTTAGTGATACGTGAATTCATCTTCCAAGGTTAAACATATCTTTTGATTAAGCACGTTAAAACACTATTTTATAGAATCTGCAAAGGGACATTAGGAGTGAATTGAGGTCTATGGGGAAAACCAAATATCCTCAAATTAAAATTAGAAAGAAGCTATCTGTGAAACTGTTCATGATGTGTTGATTCATCTCAGAGTAAAACCTTTCTTTTGATTCAGCAGGTTGGCAAAACACTTTTTGGAGAATCTGTGAAGGGACATTTGTATATCTATTGAGCCCTATGGGGAACAACAGAATATCCCCAGATAAAAACTGTAAGGAAGTTATCTGTGAAACTGTTTGTGAAGTGTGGATTCATCTCACAAAGATTAACCTATCTTTTGATTAAACAGGTTGGAAACACTCTTTTTGGAGAATCTGCGAAGGGACATTTCAATGTCCATTGAGCCCTATATGAAAAACAAAATATCTCCAGGAAAAAAACCAGAAAGAAGCTACCTGTGAAACTGCTTTGTGATGTGAAGATTCATCTCACAGAGTTAAAACTCCCTTTTGATTCAGAAGTTTGGAAACACTGTTTTGGAGAATCTGCAAAGGGACAATTGGGAACCCTTTTAGGCCTATGTGGAAAAAAAAAATCCCCAGATAAAACTAGAAATAAGCTATCTTTGAAATGGCTTTGTGATTTGTGGATTCATCTCACAGAGTTAAAACTTTCTTTTGATTTATCAGGTTCAAAACACTTTTTTTGGATAATCTGCAAAGGTACATTTGGTAGCCCATTGAAACCTAAGGGGAAAATCAAATATCCCCAGATAAAACCAGAACGAACCTATCTGTGAAAGTATATTGTGACGTGTGAATTCATCTCACGGTTTTAAGCATTTCTTTTGATTGAGCACATTAAAAACACTCTTTTTAAAGAATCTGTGAATCAAAATTTGGAAGTGAATTGAGGTCTATTGGGAAAAGTGAGTACTTTCAATCTGTGAAACTGCCTTGTGATGTGTGGATTCATGTCAAAGAGTTAAAGCTTTCTTTTGATTCAGCAGGTTGGAAACACTTTTTTTCAAGAATCTGTGTAGGGACATTTAGGATCCCATTGAAGTTTAGGGAGAGAAATCAAATATCACTGGATAAAAACTAGAAAGAAGATATCTGTGAAAGGACTTTTGATGTGTGGATTCATCTCACAAAGTTAAAGGTTTCTTTTGATTCAGCATGCAGGAAAAATGCTTTTAGGAGAATCTGTGAAGAGACATTTTGGAGCCAATTGAGGCTTATGGGGAGAAACTGAATATTTTCAGATAAAAGCTCAAAAGAAGCTATCTGCTAAACTACTTTGTGATGTGTAGATTCATCTTACAGAATTAATTCTTTCTTCGTATTCAACAGGTTTGATACAGTCTTTCTGGAGAATCTGGGAGGGGACATTTGGGAGCCCATTGAGGCCTACAGGGAAAAAAAAACAAATATTCACAGATAATAATAATAAATTATCTATCTGTGAAACTGGTTTGGGACTTGTGGATGCATCTCACAGAGTTAAACCTTTTTTTGAATCAGCAGGTTGGAAACACTCTTTTTGGAAGATCTGTGAAGAGACATTTCCAAGCCCGTTGAGGCCCTTGGGGAAAAAAAATGCATATCCCCAGATAAAAACTAGAAAAAAGACATCTGTTAAACTGCCTTATGATGTGTGCATTCATCTCACAGACTTAAATTTTTCTTTTGATTTAGCAGGACAGTAACACTCTTTTTTAGAATCTGCAAAGAGACATTTGGGAACCCTTGCAGGCCTATGGGGAAAAAATGAATTACCCAAATAAAAACTAGGAAGAAGTTACCTGTGAAACAGATTTGTGATGTATGGATTGATTTCACAGAGTTGAACCTTTCCTTTTATTCATCAGGTTGGAAACACCCTTTTGGAGAATCTGCAAAGGGATATTCAGGAGCAAAGAGAGGCCTATGGGGAAAACTCAATATCCCCAGATAAAAACCAGAAAGAAGTTATATGTGATACTGCTTTGAGATGTGTGGATTCATCTCACAGTGTTAAAACGTTCTCTTGATTCAGCAGATTGGAAACACTCTTTTTGGAGAATCTGCAAAGGGACATTTGGGACCCGATTGAGGCCTTTTAAAAAAATGAATATTCCAAGATGTAATCTAGAAAGAATTTACCCATAAACTGGTATGTGATATGTGGATTAATCTCACCTAGTTAAAGTTTTATTTTTATTCTGCAGGTTGGAAACACTCTTTTTGGAGAGTCTGCAAAGGGAAACTTTGGAGCTTGAAAACTATGTGGAAAAATAGAATATCCCCAGATAGAAATGAGAAATTATCTACCTGTGAATCTGCTTTGTGATGCGTGGATTCAACTCACAGTGTTAAAATTTACCTTTGATGCAGCAAGTTGGAATCACTTGTTTGTAGAATCTGTGAAGGGACCGGTGAGAGCCCATTGAGGCCTACTGGAAAAAAACAAACATTCTTAGATAAAAACTAAAAAGAAGCTATCTAAGAAACTCTTTTGTGATATGTAAATTCATCTCACAATGTTAAATCTTTCTTTTGATTCAGCAGGTTGGAAACACTCTTTTTGTGCAATCTGTGAAGGGACATATGGGAACGCACTGATGACTGTGAGGAAAAACAGAATATCACTAGCAAAAAAACTAGAAAAAATATCTCTGTGAAACTGCTTTGTGATGTGTGGATTCATCTTACAAAGTGAAACCTGTCTTTTGATTCAGCAGGTTGGAAACGCTATGTTTGAAAAATCTGTGAAGGGACATTTGGGGGCCCATTGAGGCCTATGAAAAAAAAGAAAATCCCCTGATAGAAACTAGAAAGAAGTGATCTGTGAAACTGCATTGTGACGTGTACTTTCATATCACAGAGTT
>NW_016803271.1:5375-15211 GCF_001698545.2 Rhinopithecus bieti | reverse complement strand
AAGGGACATTTCAATGTCCATTGAGCCCTATATGAAAAACAAAATATCTCCAGGAAAAAAACCAGAAAGAAGCTACCTGTGAAACTGCTTTGTGATGTGAAGATTCATCTCACAGAGTTAAAACTCCCTTTTGATTCAGAAGTTTGGAAACACTGTTTTTGGAGAATCTGCAAAGGGACAATTGGGAACCCTTTTAGGCCTATGTGGAAAAAAAAAATCCCCAGATAAAAACTAGAAATAAGCTATCTTTGAAATGGCTTTGTGATTTGTGGATTCATCTCACAGAGTTAAAACTTTCTTTTGATTTATCAGGTTCAAAACACTTTTTTTGGATAATCTGCAAAGGTACATTTGGTAGCCCATTGAAACCTAAGGGGAAAAATCAAATATCCCCAGATAAAAACCAGAACGAACCTATCTGTGAAAGTATATTGTGACGTGTGAATTCATCTCACGGTTTTAAGCATTTCTTTTGATTGAGCACGTTAAAAACACTCTTTTTAAAGAATCTGTGAATGAAAATTTGGAAGTGAATTGAGGTCTATTGGGAAAAGTGAGTACTTTCAGATAAAAACTAGAAGGAAGTAATCTGTGAAACTGCTTTGTGATATGTGGATTTATATCACAGAGTTAAATCTTTATTGATTGAGCAGGGTAGAAACACTTTTTTTGGAGTATCTGCAAAGGAACATTTGGGAGCCCATGAAGGCATATGTGGAAAAAATGGAAAAATCCCTAGATAAAAGCAAGAAAGAAGCAATCTGTAAAACTGCTTTGTGATGTGTGGGTTCATCTCACAGGGTTAAACCTTTCGTTTGAATCAACAGGTTGGAAAAATCCTTTTTTGAGTTTCTGCAAATGGACATTTGGGAGCCAATTGAGGGCGATAAAGACAAAACAAATATGCCCACATAAAAACTAGAAAGAAGTTATCTGTGTAACTGCCTGGTGATGTGTGGGTTCATCTCACTGAGTTAAACCTCTCATTTGATTCAGAAGGTTGGAAACACTCCCTTTGGAGAATCTGCAAAGGGATATTTCAAAGAAAATTGGGGTCTATGGTAGAAAACTGAATATCCTCGTACAAAAGCTAGAAAGAAGCTATCTGTGAAACTGCTTTGTGATGTGTGGATTCATCTAACAGAGTTAAATATCTCTTGTCATTCAGCAAATTGGAAAACTCTTTTGGAGAATCTACAAAGGGACATTTGTGAGTCAATTGAGGCCTATATGGTAAAACTGAATATCCCCAGATAGGAAGTAGAAACAAACTATCTTTTGAAACTGCTTTGTGATGTGTGGATTCATCTCACAGAGTTAAACTTTCTTTTGATTCAGCAGGTTGGAAACACTACTTTTAGAGAATCTGTGAAGGGATATTTTGGAACTCATTGAGGCCCATGGGAAATAATCAAATATCCCCACAAAAGATGAAAAGAGGCTATCTGTGAAACTGTTTTGTGAATGTGTGTATTCATCGCTCACACTTAAACTTCTCTTTTCATTCAGCAAATTAGAAACACTCTTTTTGGAGAATTTGTGAAAGGACATTTGGGAGCCCAATAATGACTAGGTGGGAAAATAGAATATCCCCAATTTAAAACCAGAAAGATACTATATTTGAAATGGCTTTGTGGTGGTTGGATTACTCTCCAAGGCTTAAAACTTTCCTTTGATTCAGCAAGTTGGAAACACTTTTTTTGACGAATTTGCAAAGGCACATTTTAGAGCCCACTGAGGCCTATGGGGGAAAAAATAATATCCCAGATAAACATGGAAAGAAAACGGTCTGTGAAACTGCTTGGTGAACTGTGGATTCATCTAACAAAGTTAAACATTTCTTTTGATTCATCAGGTTGGAAGCACTCTTTTTGTAGAACCTGTGAAGGGACACTTGCGAGCCCATTGAGGCCTATAAGGAAATACCAAGTATCCCCAGATAAAAAGTGGAAAAAAGCTCTCTGGGAAATGGCTTTTTGATGTGTGAATTCATCTCACAGAGTTAAACCTTTCTTTTGGTTCAGTAGTTTGGGCACATTTTTTTTTTTTTTTTGACAATCTGTGAAGGAACATTTGAGAGCCTGTTGAGACCTATATGGAAAACTGAGTACTCCCAGATTAAAACTAGAAAGAAGCTATCTGTCAAACCACTTTGTGATGTGTGAATTCATTTCACAGAGTTAAGCCTTTCTTTTGATTCAGCAGGTTGGAAACACTCTTTTTAGAGAATCTGTGAAGGGACATTTTGGAGCCCATTAAGGTTTCTGGGGAAAAATCAAATATCTCAAGATAAAAGGTAGAAAGAAGCTGTTTGTAAAACTCTTTTGTGATGTGTGGATTCATCTTACAAAGTAATGCTATTCTTTTGATTCCACAAATTAGAATCACCCTTTCTGGAGCGTCTGGGAGGAACATTTGGAAGCCAAACAGGGCATATGGGAAAATCAACTATCCCCAGAGAAAACTAGATAGAAGCTTTCTGTGAAACTTCTTTGTCACAGGAATATTCACTTCACAGAATTAAACATTTCTTTTGTTCCTGCCAGTTGGAAACACTCATTTGGTATAATCTGTGAAGGGATATTTTGGAGCCTACTGAGGCCTATGGGGAAAAACCAAATATTCCCAGATTAATACTAGAAAGAAGCTATCTTTGAAACCACTTTGTGATGGGTGGATTCATCTCACAGAGTTAAGGCTTTCTTTAGATTCAGCAGATTGGAAATAATCTTTTGGGACAAAATGCAAAGGTACATTTCGGAACCCATTGAGGTCTCTGGGGAAAAACCGAATATCCCAAGATAAAAAGTAGAAAGAAGCTGTTGGTAAAACTGCTTTGTGATGTGTGGATTCACCTTACAAAGTAAAAGTGTTCTTTTGATTTAACAAATTAGAATCATCCTTTCTGGAGCATCTGGGAGGAACATTTGGAAGGCCATAGAGGCCTCTTGGGGGAAGAAAACTGAATATCCCCAGAGAAAAACTAGAAAGCAGTTATCTGTGAAACTTATTTGTTGCAAGCATATTCACTTTAAAGAATTAAACGTTTCTTTTGTTCCAGCCAGTTGGAAACACTCTTTTTGCATAACCTTTTAATGGACATTTGGGAACCCATTGAGGCCTATGGGGAAAACTGAATATCCCCACATGAAAACTAAAAGAAGCTATCTGTGAAACTGCTTTGTGAAGGGTGGATTCATCTTACAGAGTTAAGCCTTTCTTTTGATTCAGCAAGTTGGAAACACTGTTTTTGCAGAATCTGCTAAGGGACATTTGGGAGACCATTGAGGTCTCGGGGGAAAAACTGAATATCCCAAGATGAAAAGTAGAACAAAGCTATATGGGAAACAGCTTTGTGATGGGTGGATTCATTTCAGAAAGTTAAATCTTTGTTTTGAGTCAGCAGGTTGGAAACTTTCTTTCTGTAGAATCTGTGAAGGAACATTTTGGACCCCATTGTGGCCTATAAGAAAAACCGACTGTCCCCAGATAAAAACTAGAAAGGAACTATCTGTGAAACTGCTTTGTGATGTGTGGATTCAACTCAGAGAGTTAAACCTTTATTTTGATTCAGTAAGTAACACTCTCGGAGTATCTGCAAAGTGACATTTTGGAGTCCAGTGAGAACTATGGAGACTAACTGAATCTCAAAAGATAAAAACTAGAAAGAAACTTTCTGTTTATCTGCTTTGTGATGTGTGGATTCATCTCACAAATTTAAACCTTTCAGCAGATTGGAAAACACTGTTTTTGCGGATCTGCAAAGAGACATTTGGAACCCATTGAGGCCTACAGAAAAAAACCGAATATCCCCAGATAAAAACTACAAAGAAGCTATCTGAGAAACTGCTTTGTGATGTGTGGATTCATCTCACAGAGTTGAAATTTTCTTTTGATTCAGCAGGTTAAAAACATGCTTACTGAAGAATCTGTGAAAGGACGTTTGGGAGCTTCATGATGTCTGTGGGGAAAAACTGGATACCTCAGATAAAATTGGAAAAAAAATGGTATGTGTCAAAGTGCTTTTTGTGTGTGGATTCTTCTCACTGAGATAAACCTTTGTTTTGATTTAAAAGGTTGGAAACACTTTTTTGGAGAATCTGTGAGGGGAATTTTGTGAGCCCTATGGGAAAAACAGGATATCTCAAGTTAAAAACTAGAAAAGACTATCTGTGAAACTGCGTTGTGACTGTGAATTCATCTAACAAAGATAAACCTTTCTTTTGATTCAGCAGGTTGGAAGCAATCTCTTTGTAGAATCTGCAAAGGGATAAATTGGGAGCCCATAGAGGCCTACAAGGAAATACCGAATATCCCCCGATAAAAAGCAGGAAATTGCTCTCTGTGAAACTGCTTTTTGATGTGTGGATTCATCTCAAAAAGTAAAACATTTATATTTATTCAGCAGTTTGGACACAGTTAAACTGTTCTTTTGACTTAGCAGGTTGGAAGCACTCTTTTTGGAGTATGTGCAAAGGGATATTTGTGAGCCCATTGAGGCCTATGCAGGAAAGGAAATATCCTAAGATGAAAACTAAAAAGAAACTATCTGTGGGGCTACCTTGTGATATGTGGGTTGATCTCACAGAATTAAACATTTCTTTTGATTCAGCAGGTAGGAAACTCTATTTTTAGAGAATCTAAGAAGGGACATTTGTGAGCTCATTGAGAGTACGGGGAAAAACTGAATATCCCCAGATAAAAACCAGAAAGGAGCTATCTGTGAAACTGTTTTGTGATGTGTGTGTCGAACTCACAGAGGTAAACATTTCTTTCAAGCTAGCAGTTCGAAAACACTCTTGTTGGAGAATCTGTGAAGGCAAACTTGGGAGTCCATTAAGACCTGTGGGGAAAAACCAAATATCCCCAGATGAAAACTAGAAATAAACTATCTATGAAATTGCTTTTGGATGCGTGTATTCATCACATAAAATTAAGCATCTCTTTCGATTCAGCAGGTTGGAAATACTGTTTTTGTAGAATCTGCAAGGGAATATTTGGAAGCCCATTGAAGCCTATGCAAACAAAACGAATATACCCATATAAAAACTACGAAGAAGCTACCTCTGAAATTGTTTTGTGATTTGTGGATTCATTTCACAATGTTAATCCTCTCTTTTGATTCAGTAGATTGGAAACACATCTTTTTGGATAATCTTGGAAGAAACATAAGGGAGCCCAATAGCCCTATGGGAAAAAAATGAATATTCCTAGATGAAAACCAGAAAGAAGCTATCTGTGAAACGCTTTTTGATGTGTGGATTCATCTCAGATGAATTTAAACTTTTCTTTTGATCCAGCAGGTTGAAAACAATCTTTCTGCAGAATATGCAAAAGTATATTTGGGAGCCCATTGAGGCCTATCAGGGAAAAAATCCAATGTCACCAAGTTAAAACAAGACAGAAGCTCTGTGAGACTGCTTTGTGATGTATCAATTCATCTTGCAGAGTTAATCACTATTTTTGGGGAATCCACGAATGGACATTTAGAAACCATTGAAGCCTATGGGGATAAAGGGAATATCTCCAGATAAAAGTAGAAAGAAGTTGTCTGTGAAACTGCTTTGTGATTGTGAATGCATTTCACAGAGGTAAACCTTTGTTTTGATTCAGGAGGTTGGAAACACTATTTTTGGAAAATCTGTGGAGGGACATGTGGAAGCACATTGAGGAGTATGAAAAAAAGCTGAACATCCTTTGATAAATCTGAGAAGAAGCTATCTGTGAAACTGTTTTGTGATGTATAGATTCATCTCACAGAGTTAAAAGTTTCTTTTGATTCAGCAGGTTGGAAATACCCTTATCAGATAATCTGCAAAGGGATATTTTGGAGCCCATTGTGGCCAGAGGTAAAAGCTAAATACCCCCAGAAAGAAAGAAAAAAGAAAAGAAAGAAAAAACAACCCTCAAAAGATGCTATCGATGCTATCTGTGAAACTGCTTTGTGATATGTGGATTCATCTTACAGAGTTAAAGCCTTTTATTGATTCAGTGAGTTGGAAACACTTTTTTTCAGAGAATCTGTGAAGGGATATTTGGGGCCCTTTGCAGCATAAGGGAAAAAACTGAATATGGTCAGTTGAAAATAAATAATGCAAATACATAATCATGATAAAAAATCAAAAATACTCTATCATGAAACTTTATGATGTATGGATTCATCTCAGAGAGTTAAACCGTTCTTTTCATTTAACAGGTTTGAAATACTTTTTGGAGAACATACGAAGGTACATTTGGTAGCCCATTGTGGCCTATGGATAAAACTGAATATCAGCAGATTAAAACTCGACTGAAGCTATCTGTGAAACTGCTTTGTGATGTGAGGATTCATTTCAGAAAGTTCAAAATTTCTTTTGATTCAGTAGGTTTAAAACACTCTTATAAGAGAATCTGCGAAGGAGCATTTTGGAGCCCACTGAGGCCCGTGGGCAAAAAGTGAATATCCCAAGATAGAAAAACAAAAGAAGCTATGTGTGAAACTGATGTGATGTGTGGGTTTATCTCACAGAGGTAGACAATTCTTTTGATTCAGCAGGCTGGAAACACTCTTTTTGTAGAATCTGTGAAGGGACATTTGGGAGCCCATTCCAGTCTATGGGGAAAAAAAAAGTGTTCCCCGATAAAAACTAGAAAGAAGCTACTGTGAGCCTTCTTTGTGGTATCTGGATTCGTCTAAGAGAGGTAAACTTTTCTGTCAATTCAGCAGGTTGGAAACACTCTTTTTGGAGAATCTGTGAAGGGACCTTTTGTAGGCCATGGAGGCCTATGGTGAAAACAAAATATCCCCTGATAAAACCAGAAATAAGCTATATGTGAAACTGCTTTGTGACCTGTGGATTCATCTCACAGAGTTAAACCTTTAGTCTGATTCAGCAGGTTGTAAACAATATTTTTGAAAAATCTGTGAAGAGAAATGTGGGAGCCCAATGAGGCCTGTGGGTCAAAACCAAATACACCAGATAAAACCTAGAAAAAGGCTATACATGAAACTTCTTTTTGATGTGTGGGTTCATCTCAGAGACATAACCCTTTCTTTTAATTCATAAGGTTGGAAACACTCTTGTTGAAGTATCTATCAAGCGACATTTCAGAGTTCATTAAGGTCTATGGAAAAAACAAATATCCCCAGATTAAAACAAGAAAGAAGCTATCTATGAAATTCTTTGTGATGTGTGGATTCATCTCACAGAATTAAACCTTTTTTTGATTCAGCACTTTGGAAACACTCTTTTTGGAGTATGTGTTAGGAAATAGTTGGGAGCCTTCAGGACTATGGAATAAAATGAAATATCCCTAGATAAAAAGTAGAAAGAAGCTATCTGTAAAACTGCTTTGTGATGTGTGGATTAATCTCATAGAGCTAAACTTTCCTTTTGATTCAGCAGGTTGGAACCACTATTTTTGGAGTATCTGTGAATGGACATTTGGGAGCCCATTGAAGCCTGTGAGCAAAACAAAGTACCACCAGATAAAACTAGAATGCTGTTATCTGTGAAACTGCTTTGTGATGTGTGGATTCAACTCACAGGGTTAAAACTTTTTGATTTTTTTTCATTCACTGGGTTGAATACACTCACTTTAAAGAATCTGTGAAGGGATATTTTGGAGTACATTGTGGGCTGTGTGAAAAACTGATATCCTCAGATAGAAACTAGAAAGAAGCTATCTGTGAAATTGAGGAGATATGTGGATTAATCTCACAGAGTTAAACCTTTCCTTGAATTTAGCATGTTAGAAACACTCTTTTTGGAGACTCTGCAAAGGCATATTTGGGGGCCCATTAAGATTTATAAGAAAGAACGGAATACCCCAGATAAAACTAGAAAGAAGCTATCCATGAAACTGCTTTGTGAGGTGTGGATTCATCTCACAGAGTTAAAAATTTCTTTGGATTCATCAGGCTGAAAACACTCTTTTGGTAAAATCTGTTAAGGGATAGTTGAGAGCACAGTGATGCCTATCAGGTAAAACTTATTATCCCCAGATAAAAACTAGATAGAATATATCTGTGCAACGGCTTTTTGTTGTGTAGATTCATCTCACAGAATTTAACCTTTGTTTTGACTCAGCAGGTTGAAAACAGTGTTTTTAGAGAATGTGCAAAGGGACATTAGGGCTTTATTGAGATCTATGAGGAACAACAGAATATCCCAGATAAAAAGTATAAAGAAGGTATCTGTGAAACTGCTTTGTGATGTATGGATTCATCTGACAGACTTAAACCTTTCTTTTGATTCATCAAGTTCAAAACACCCTTTTTGTAGAATCTGTGAGGGGACTTTTGGGAGCCAATTATGACTATAAGGCAAAATGGAATATTCCCAGATAAAAACTAGAATGAAGCTATCTGTGACACTGCTATTTGATGTGTGATTTATCACAAAGGGTTAAACCGTTTTTTTTTGATTCAGCACGTTGGAAGCACTATGTTTGCAGAATCTGTGAAGGGATATTTAAAACCCCATTGAAACCTATGGGGAAAAGCCAAATGTTCCAGATAAAAACTAGAAAGAAACTATTCTTGAAATTGCTTTGTGATGTGTTGATTCATCTCACAGAGTTAAACCCTTCTTTTGATTCAACAGGTTGGAAACGCTCTTTTTGGAGAATCTGCCAAGGGACATTTCATTGCTCATTGAGTTCAATGGGGAGAAACTGAATATCCCCAGATGAAAACTAGAAAGAAACCTCTTTGTGATGTGTGGATTCATTTCATGGAGATAAACATTTCTATTGATTCAGCACATTGGAAACACTCTTTGTGGAGAATCTGCTAAGGAACATTTGGAAACCCAATGGAGCCTCTATGGAAATACCAAATATCCCTAGATAACAACTAGAAAGAAGCTATCTGTAAAATTAGTTTATAACATGTGGATTCATCTCACAGAGTTGAAATTTTCTTTTGGTTCAGCAGATTGGAAATAAATCTTTTTGGAGAATCTGCAAAGGGACATTTGGAAACCATTCACGGCTTTGGATATTGATGGGGAAAACAAAATATCTCCAGATAAACACTAGAAAGAGGCCATCTGTGAAGCTTCTTTGTGATGTGTGGATTCCTCTCACAGAGTTAAAACTTTATTTCGATTCAGCAGGTTGGAAACTGTTTTCGAGAATTTGCAAAGGAATATTTGGGAGACCTTTGAGGCCTATAGGGAAAAACAAACTATCCCCACATGAAAACTAGAAAGAGGCTATTTGTGAAATTGCTTTGTGTTGTGTGGATTTATCTCACAGTGGTAATCTTTTCTTTTGATTTGGCAGGGTGGAAACACATCTTTTGAAGAATCTACAAAACAAAACAAACATTTGAGAACCTATAGGAAAATAACAAATATTCACATATAAAAACTAGAAAGAAGATATCTGTGAAACTGCTTTGTGATGTGTGGATTCATCTCAGAGAATTAAACCATTTTTTTGATCCAGCAGGTTGGAAACACTCTTTTTGGAGAACCCGCGAATGTACATTTGGGAACCCATTGGGGCTTATTGGGATAAACCCAATATCACCAGGTAAAAACTAGAAAGAAATTACCTGTGAAACTGTTTTGTGATGTGTGGCTTCCTGTCACAGAGTTAAAACTTTCTTTTCATTCAGCAATTTGGAAACCCTCTTTTTGAATAATCAGTGAAGGGAAATTTTGGAGCCCATTGAGGCCTGTGGGGAAAAATTGAACATACCAGATATCAGCTAGAAAGAAGCTATCTGTGAAACTTCTTTGTGATGTGTGGATTCTTCTCACAGAATTAAAAATTTCTTTTTTTTTTTTTATATGAATAGCTAAATTTTATTGACAGCTTACTAGGTGCCAGCACTGTGCTAAGGTTTT
>NW_016803271.1:0-4390 GCF_001698545.2 Rhinopithecus bieti | reverse complement strand
GGACAGACTGGATTAAGAAAATGTGGCACATATACACCATGGAATACTATGCAGCCATAAAAAAGGATGAGTTTGCGTCCTTTGTAGGGACATGGATGCAGCTGGAAACCATCATTCTTAGCAAACTATCACAAGAAGAGAAAACCAAACACCGCATGTTCTCACTCATAGGTGGGAACTGAACAATGAGATCACTTGGACTCGGGAAGTGGAACATCACGCAAAAATTTCTTTTCATTCAAGTCGTTGGAAATACTCTTTTTGGAGTATATGTGAAGGGATATTTGGCCATTGAGGCCTATAGGAAGGCCATTGAGACCTGTAAGAAGCTGAATATCCTTAGATAAAAACTAGAAAGAATTTATCTGTGAAAGTGCTTTGTGATGTGTGAATTCATCTCACAGAGTTAAGACTGTCTTTTGAATCAGCAGGTTGGAAACACTCTTTTGGATAATCTTTGAAAAAATATTTGGGGCCCATTGAGGCCTATGAAGAAAAACTAAATATCCCCAGATGAAAATTACAGAGAAGCTACTGGGAATCTACTTTGTGATGCATGGATTCGTCTCAAAGAGTTTAACTTTTCTTTTGAATCAGCAGTTTGGAAACACTCTTTATGGAGAATCTATGAAAGGATATTTAGGAACTCATAGAGGCCTGTGGGGCAAAACAGAACATTCCCAGATAAAAACTAAAAAAATACACTATCTGTGAAATTGCTTTTGATATATGGGTTCATCTTAAAGAGTTAAACTTTTATTTTAATTCAGCAGGTTGGAAACATTCTTTTGGAGAATCTCTGAAGGGACATTTGAAAGACCATTGGGAAAACCGAGTATACCCAGATAAAACTAGAAAAAAGCTATCTGTGAAACTGATCTGCGATGTGTGGATTCATCCCTCAGAACTAAACCTATTTCTGGATTCACTAAGTTGGAAACACAATTTTGTAGAATCTGAGAAGGGATATTCAGGAGCTCATTGATGTCTATGGTGACAAAGCATATATCCCCAGACTTAAACCAGAAAGAAAGTATTTGAGAAACTGCTTTGTGGTGTGTGGATCCATCTCACAAAGTTAAAAGTTTCCTTTCATTCAGTTGATTGTAAACATTCCTTTTGTACAATCTGTGAAGGAATTTTTGGGAGCCCATTGAGTCCTATGTGGAAAACAAAATATCCCCAGATAAAATTTGAAAGAATCTATCTTTGAAAATGCTTTGTGATATGTGGATCATCTCAGAGTTACACCTTTCTTTAGATACAGCAGGTTGGAAACGCTCTTTTTCTAGAACCTGAGAGGGTACAATTGGGAGCCCATTCAGGCCTAAATGGAAAATTGAATACCCCAGATAAAAGTAGAAAGAATCTATCTGTGAAACTGCTCTGTGATGTGTGGATTCATCTCATCAATTAAACCGTTCTTTGGATTCACAGGTTAAAAACACTTTTTTTTAGAGAATCAGCAAAGCAACATTTGGGAGACCATTGAGGCCTATGTGGAAAAAGAGACTATCCCCATAAAAAAACTAGAAATAAACAACCTGTGAAACTACTTTGTGATGTTCGGATTCGTCTAAAAGAAATAAACGTTTCTTTTGATTCAACTAATTGGAAACACCATTTTTGGAGAAACTGCAAAGGGATGTTTGTGAGTACATTGGGGCCTATGGAGAAAAACGGAACATTCTTAGATGCAAACTGGAAATAAGCTCTCTGTGAAACTGCTTTGTGATGTGTGGATTCATCTCAAAGAGTTAAACCTGAAAAAAAGTATAAAGAAGGCATCTTGAACCTTTTTTATGTTGTGTGGAGTATTCTCACTATGATAAAGCTTTCGTTTGATTCAGCAGGTGGGAAATATCTTTTTGGAGAATGTGCAAATGGACATTTGGAAGCTCGTTGAGGCTTATGAGAAAAAAAATTGAATATCCTAGGTAAAAACTAGGAAAAAACTGTATGCGAAACTGCTTTCTGATGTATGGATTCATCTCACTGAGTTGCTCCTTTCTTTTGATTCAGCAGGTTGGAAAAACTCTTTCTGGAGAAACTTTGAAGGGATATTTGAAAGCCCATTGAGGCCTGAGGGGAAAAACAGAATATCCCCAGATAGAAACTAGAAAGAAGCTATCTGTGAAACAATTTTTGGATATGTGGAATTGTCTCACATCTTAAACAGTTCTTTTGACTCAGAGGCAGGAAACACTGTTTTTGGAGAATCTGTGAAGCAATATTTTGAAACCCCTGAGGCCTAAGGGGGAAAACAAAATATCCCAAGATAAAAACTAGAAAGTGCCTACCTGTGAAACTGCTATGTGATGTTCGGATTCATCTCACAAAGATAAACCTTTATTTTGATTCAGCAAGTTGGAAACATTCTGTTTGGAGAATCTGTGAAAGAACATTTGGGAGCCCATTGAGGCCTATACTGAACAGCAAATTATCCCCAGATAAAAACTAGAAAGAAGCTATGTGAGAAACTGCTTTGTGAAGTGTGAATTCATCTTACAGAGTCAAACCTTTATTTTGTTTCAACAGGTTGGAAACACTCTTTTTTGGACAAACTGCAAAGGTACAGTTTGGAGTCCCTTCAGGCCTAAGGGAAAAATGGAATACTTCCAGATGAAAAGTAGAAAGAATCTATCTCTGAAACTGCGTTGTGATGTGTGAATTCATCTCACTGAGTTAAACCATTCCTTGGATTCAGCAGGTCAAAAACACTCTTTTCAGAAAATCTGCAATGTGGCATTTGGGAGATCATTGAGGTCTACATGGAAAAATAGAATATTCCCATATAAAAACTCTAAAGAAGGTAGCTGTGAAACTGCTTGTGATGAATGGATTCATATAAAAGAGTTAAACATTTCTTTTGATTCAGCAGCTTGGAAACACTATTTTTGGAGAATCTGTGAAGGGACATTTAAGAGCTTATTTAGGCCTAGGAGAAAACTGAATATCCCTAGACAAAACTAGAAAGAAGCTACCTGAGAAACTGATTTATGATGTGTGGACACATCTCATGGAATTATCCCTTCCTTCTGATTCAGCATGGTGGTAATACTCTTTTAGGAGAAGCTGCGAAGGGACATTTGGGAGCTTACTGAGGCCTATATGTAAAAAAAAAAAAATATTCCCAGATAAAGGCTAGAAAGAAGCTATCTCTGAAACTACTTTGTGATGTGTTGGTTAATCTCACAGAGTTAAAATTTTCTTTTAATCCAGCAGACTGGAAACACTCTTCTTGGAGAATCTATGAGTGAACATTTGGGAGCCCATTGAGGTTTATGGGAAAAAAAAAGAACCCCAGTTACAAACTGTAAAGAAGCTGTTTGTGAAAATGCTTTGTGATGTGTGTTTTCCTCTCACAGAGTTAAAACTTTCTAGATTCAAAAGGTTGCAAACACTCTTTTTGGAGTATCTGCAAAGGGGCACTTGGAAGTCCATTGAGGACTATGGGGACAAACCAAATATTCCCAGATAGACACTGGAAAGAAGCTATCTGTTAAGCTGCTCTGTGATATGTCAATCCATCTCAAAGAGTGAACTCTTTGTTTCAGCAGGTTGGAAACACTATTTTTTCAGAAACTGCGAAGGTACATTTAAAAGCTTATTTAGGTGTGGGAGAAGAATCAAATATCCCTAGATAAAAACAAGAAAGAAGCTACCTGTGAAACTGCTTTGTGATGTGTGGATACATCTCACAGAATTATCTCTTTCTTTTGATTCAGCAGAGTGGTAACACTCTTTTTGGAGAAGCTGTGAAGGTACATTTGGGAGCTCACTGAGGCCTATACATAAAAAAAAGAATACTCCCAGATAAAAACTAGAAAGAAGCTGTCTCTGAAACTGTTTTGTGATGTGTTGGTTCATCTCACAGAGTTAACATTTTCTTTCAATCCAGCAGGTTGGAAACACTTTCTTTGGAGAATCTGTGAAGGGACATTTGGGAGCCCATTGAGGCTTAAGGAAAAAAAGAATAACCCGGGGCGGAGCAAAAGGCCGAATAGGAACAGCTCCAGTCTCCAACTCCCAGCGCGAGTGACACAGAAGACCGGTGATTTCTGCATTTTCAACTGAGGTACTGGGGTCATCTCACTGGGGAGTGCCAGACAATCGGTGCTGGTCAGCTGCTGCAGCCCGAACAGCGAGAGCTGAAGCAGTGTGAGGCATTGCCTCACCTGGGAAGCGCAAGGGGAAAGGAATCCCTTTTCCTAGCCAGGGGAACTGAGACACACAACACCTGGAAAATCGGGTAATTCCCACCGCAATACTGCGCTTTAAGCAAACGGTCACACCAGGAGATTATACCCACACCTGGCCGGGAGGGTCCCACGGCCACGGACACTCCCTCATTGCTAACACAGAAGTCTACGATCTAAACGAAACGGCA
>NW_016803270.1:2213389-2224658 GCF_001698545.2 Rhinopithecus bieti | reverse complement strand
TTAAGCCTCAGTAATGGCAGGCACCCCTCCCCAGCCTCGCTGCTGCCTTGCAGTTCGATCGCAGACTGCTGTGCTAGCAATGAGGGAGGCTCTGTGGGTGTGGGACCCTCCCGGCCAGGTGTGGGATATAATCTCCTGGTGTGCCCGTTTGCTTAAAGCACAGTATTCGGGTGGGAGTTACCCGATTTTCTAGGTGTTGTGTGTCTCAGTTCAGCTGGCTAGGAAAAGGGATTCCCTTCCCCCTTGCGCTTCCCAGGTGAGGCGATGCCTCGCCCTGCTTCAGCTCTTGCTGGTCGGGCTGCAGCAGCTGACCAGCACCGATTGTCCGGCACTCCCTAGTGTGATGAACCCAGTACCTCGGTTGAAAATGCAGAAATCACCGGTCTTCTGTGTCGCTCGCGCTGGGAGTTGGAGACTGGAGCTGTTCGTCTTCGGCCATCTTGCTCCGCCCCTCCAGTATTTGTTTTAAGTGACTGGCTTACTTTATTTAACATTATGTTCTCCACGTTCATACATATTATCACAAATGACAGAATTTACTTCCTTTATTAAAGGCTCATTTTCCTTTTCTTGGACTGTGGCTGGACACTAAGTTTGATTCCGTGTCTTGGCTATTGTGAGTAATGTTACTGTGAACATGGGAGTACAAATATCTCTTTTATATACTGATTTCATATCCTTTGGAGGTATATCCAGAAGTAAAATTGTGGATAATATTGTAGTTCTATTTTAAATTTTTTGAGGAATCCCTGTAGTGTTTTCCATTATGGCTTTACTAATTTACATTCCTACCAACAGCATACAAGGGTTCCCTTCTCTTCACATCTTTGCAAGCACTTATCTTCCATCTTTTTGATAATAGTTACTTTAATGTGTGGGAAGTGGTATTTCATTGTGGTTTTAATTTGCATGTCCCTGATGATTAGTGATGTTGAACAGTTGTTCATATAGCTGTTGGCTATTTGCATGTCTTCATTAGAGAAATGTCTATTCAGATCCCATGCTCATCTTTTATTTGGTTGATTGTTTTCTAACTATTGAGTTGTTTGAGCTGCTTCTGTAAATTGGATCTTAACTGCTTATCAGATTTATGATTTGCAAATGGTTTCTCTCATGAAGTAAGCTATTTCTTCATACTGTTAATTGTTTGCTTTGCTGTGCAGAACTTTTTAGTTTGGTTTAATACCATTTACTTATTTTTGCTATTATTATCTTTTTTATTACCTTGCTTTTGCGGGCATATCCAAAAAATCTTTGTCCAGATCAACATAATCGAGTGTTTCTCATGTTTTCTTCTAGCAATCCTAGTTTCAGATCCTAAATATATGTCATTAATCCAATTTGAGTTGATTTTTGTATGTAGTGTGAGATGAAGGTATAATTTTATTCTTCTGCATGTGGATATCTAGTTTTTCAACACCATTGTGTATTTTATTCCATTGATCTACGTGTCTGTTTTTATACCAGTACTATGCTGTCTTGTTTGCTGTAAGTAAGCTAAATAATATGTTTTAAAATTAGGGTGTACAATGCCTCCTGCTTTGTTTTTCTTGCTCAAGATTGCTTCGGCTATTCAGGGTCTTTTATGGTTACATACGAATTGTTGGATTTTTTCTATTTATATCAAAAAATGTTATTGGGATTTTGATAGGGATTAAATTCATAACTGATGGGCATTATAACAATATTAATACTTCCAATCCAGGAACCTGGGATATCTTTTTATTTGTTTGTGCTTTCTTAAACTTCTTTTACTAATGTTTTGTGATTTTCATTGTAGAACTTTTTTTCCTCCTTAAGTTTATTCCTAGGAATTTTTTTTTTGTAGATATTGTAAATGAGATTTTTTGGATTTCTTTTACAGACAGTTCATTGTTAGAGTATAGGAACACTACTAATGTTTGTGTGTTGACTTTCTACCTTGAAAATTTTTTTAGTTTAATCGTTTGTTCTAATAGATTTTTGGTGGAGTCTTTAGAGTTTTCTATATGTTAGTTTATGTTATCTGACCAAGATAATTTTACTTCCTCCATCCAATCTGAATGCCTTCTGTTTCTTTTTTTTCCCCATAATTTATTTGCCTGGGGCTTCCAGTGCTCTGTAGAACAGAAGTGGTGAGAATAAGCATCCTTGTCTTGTTTCTTATCTTAGAAGAAAAGCTCTCAACTTACTACCATTAAGTATAATGTTAGCTGTGGCTTGTTTGTTGTATATGGCTTTTATTGTGGTGAGGTACAATCCTCCTATACCTAACTGATTGAAAGTTTGTTTTTGAAATTTTTTTGAATTTTAATGGATGTTTTTTCTGCATCTATTGAGATTATCATGTAGTTTTTGTCCCCCATTCTGTTAATGTGATGCATCACATTTATTGCTTTATGTTGAACCATCCTTGCACCCAGGAGATAAATCACACTTGATTATGGTGAATTATTCTTTAAATGTGCTATTGAATTTAGTTTGTTAGTATTTTGTTGAGGTTTTCCATGATCATCAGAGATATTGACCTTTAATTGTCTTTTCTTGTAGTGTCCTTGTCTGGCTGTGGTATCAGTAATGCTGGCCTCCTAAAATGAGTTTGGAAGTGATCTCTCTTCTATTTTTTTGAAAAATTTGAGGGTCATTAGCATTAATTCTTCTTAAAACATTGGGTAGAATTTAGCAGTGTATCCATGAGGCCTTAGCTTTTCTTTAATACAGTACTTTATATTAGTGATTTAATCTCCTTACTCATTATTGGTTTATTCATATTTCTCTTCTTCATGATTCAGTCATAGTAGGTCGCATGTGTCTAGGAATTATTCATTTCTCCTGGGTTATTGAAATTGGTGGTATATAATTATTCATAGTAGCCTCTCGTGATCTTTTGTATCTCTGTGACATCAGTAGTGATAGTTCTTCTTTTATTCCTGATTTTGAGTCTTTTCTCTTTGTTAGTTTCATTAAAGGTTTGTTGATTTTGTTTGTCTTTTCAAAATACCAGCTGTTAGCTTTGTTGATCTTTTCTGTTTTTTATCCCTTCTATTGTTTTTGTAGTATCTATTTTGTTTATTTCTTGCATGATCTTTATTATTTTCTTCCTTCTATAAACTTTGGGTTTAGTTTGTTCTGTTTTCCTTAGTTTCTTGTGGTGTAACATTAGGTTGTTTATTTGGGATCTTTTATTTAATGTGGGCTTTTAGTTCTATAAATGGTACAATTGTACAGTGTTTGTGTTTTAAGCTGTGTTATTACAAAAGAGTAAAAAAGTAAAAAACATTAAAAGTTTATTAAATTAAAAGTTATAGTAAACTCGGGTTAATTTATTATTGAATAAAGAAAATTTATTCAAAATTTAGTGTAACCCAAGTATGCAGTGTTTATTAAGTCTACAGTAGTGCACAGTAATGTCCTAGGCCTTCACATTCACTTACCACTCACTCACTGACTCACTCAGAGTAACTCTTAGTTCTGCAAGCTACCTTGATAGTAAGTACTCTATACAGACATATCAGTTTTAAAACCTTTTACACCATATTTGTGCTATGTTTTTCTAATTTTTCTGTTTAGAGACACACGTGTTTACCATTGTATTCAAATTGAATACAGTATTTAGTGTAGTAACATACTGTACAGCTTTATAGCATAGGAGCAGTAGACTATATCATATGACTTAGGTGTGTAGTAGGCTAAACCATGTAGGTTTATGTAAGTAAACTCTGTGATGTTTATGCAATGATAAAATTGCCTAATAACACATGTCTCGGGACATATCCCTGTCATTAAGTGACACACATAACTATTTTCTCTAACTTGTCTGATCCTTCTAGAAAATGTTTTGAATTTTTTATGAGGCAGTTCTTATATCTGCATTTCTTTGGGATCAACTTCAGGAGATTATTGTGGTGTTTTGGTAATGTTGTATCTTTGGTTTTTCATATTTCTTGTTGCTTTACATTGATGTCTGCAAATCTGGTGCAGCAGTCACCTCTTATAGCCTCTTCTGACTAGTTTAGCTGTTGAAAGACTTTCTCCTATAGGGGTTTGAGGGCACTTGCTGGGTGGGTTGCTGCAGTTCTGGCACTCATGAGATTGAGAGTTGTGTCACCTTTGTGTAGCTCTGGGAGCTGAGGTTGGTGATGACAAAGATTTCGAGGATCCTTAGCAGCCAGTGCTGTGAATGTTTGCAATTGTGGCAAAAGTTATTGGGGTCTTCAGTGTCAATGACTATTAAAGTTCTTCTGATTTATTTTTCTCTCAGTGGGAAGGGTTTGCTGATAAAATCCCTCTTGGTACTGGGTCTGACTTGTCAGCTTGCTTGCATTGGTAGTGGCATGAGTATTTGATGAGTGGTGGCAATGGAGTGGCTGCAGAACTGAGATGTGAAACACAGGAAAGTGTGGAGGGATCATGGATCTGGGATCCAGGGCAGTAACAGCACTGGTGCCCAGGGCACATGCACCTCTGCTGCCACCTTGGTAACAGAAGGCAAGGTGCAGATTCCTATGAAATAGCTGGGGAGCTAAGAATGAGAATACTGATATCCACACAGTTTGAGCTGCTCTGGAGTTGGGGCACAGTGTAGCTCTCTATGGTGGCTAAACCAGGGCCTGGAGCATGGGTACACAAAGTGAATGTGTAACTCTGGGATTTGGAGTGCAGACTACCTTGCTGTGACAATGATTCCCAATGTCTGACATGTGGGTGGGTTCAATGTAGACGTAAAACCCAGGTCTGGAATGTGGTTACTTAGAGAGTGACTATGTTTTGGGTCAGGGCACACATGGGGTTAGAGGAGGTGGTGACTTCTTTCCCAATAGTGACTCAACAGTGCTGATTCTTGTTTGGAGGAGGAGTGTACAGACACATCACCCTTTCTGGGGTTTCCTAGTGGGGATGGCCCTTGGTTACCTCAGTAGAAAGAAATGGCAGTGTCCTGGGTGTATCAGGCCATTGGGAACCATGGTGGTTCTAGCAGCATGGCTGATGCCCATAGCCTCCACCTTTCGTCTTTGCTCCTAGCTATCTCCTGGTGTCTAAGATATGCTGACCTCACCAGAGATCCTTTCCACTTGGACATTATGCTCCACTGTGTTGCTACAGATTCATTAATGGGCCCATGACACCTCTCTGGGCTATTATAGTTTGTGAAAGGTATCTATATTTGTTTCGTAGAGGGAGGGATGAAGGTTGCTTTCTCCTCTGCCATCTTGGTGCTGTCCTACCTTATTTATTTTTTAAACCACTTTACTAAGGTTGATTTTTTGTGTATAGTGTAAGATAAGGGTTTAATTTCATTCTTTTGCATGTGGATATTCTGTTTCCCCGATGCTATTGAGGAGACTGTGCTTTCCCTTTTGTGTATTCGTACCACCCTTGCAGAATATCAGTTCACAATCTGTGCGTAGGTATTAATTCTGGACTCCCTGGTACATTGGTGTATATGTCTTTTATGTCAGTACACATTTTTGTGATTATAGTTATCCTTAATACTTTTGCTTTTGACTTTTATACTAGAGTTAAAATGATTCATGTACCACTATTACAGTATTACATTATTTTCTGATTATCAATGTATTTACTTGCTAGTGATATTTATACTTTCATACACTTTGGTATTACTGTTGAGCATCCTTTCATTTCAACTTTAAGAATTTCCTTTATCACTTCTTGTAAGGCTGGTCTAGTGTTGATTAATTCACTAAATTTTTGTTTGTCTGGAAAAGTATCTATGCTTAACTTTTAAAGCACTATTTTTCTGGCTGTAGTATTCTTGGTTGACATTTATTTCATTCAGTACTTTGAATATATTATTTTATTCTCTTCTGGACTGCAAGGTTTCTGCTGAAAAGCTTGTTGATAGTTTTGTGGGTTTATCTTGTATGTGATGTCATTTTTTTTCTTTACATTTTCAAAATTTTCTTTGAGTTTTGACAATTTCATGTGTTTCAGTGTGAACATCTTAAGATTCAACCTATTTAGGATCCTTTGTGTTTCATGTATCTCGAAGTCCATTTTCCTCCTCAGATTTGAAAAAACTGCATTCATTATTTCTTTAAATAAGCCTTCTGCCATTTTCCCTCTCTTTCTTCTTGGACTTCCGTATGCATATATTGGTTCACTTGATGGTATCCCATACATCTTGTAGGATTTCTTCATTCTTTTCATTATTTTCTTTTTGTTTCTCCTAATAGACATTTCAAAAGACTTGTCTTAGAGTTTGTTGCTTTGCTATTTTCTTCTGCTTGATAAAGTCTGCTTTTGAGGCTATCTATGAAATTTTTCAGTTTATTCATTGTGTTCCTCAGTTCTAGAATTGCTGTTTGGTTTACGTTTTTATGGTTGGTAAGTCTTTGTTGAACCTCTCATTTTTTGTTCATGTGTTGCTTCCCTAATTTTATTTGGTTGTCTATCTGTGTTCTATTTTAGTACACTGAGTTTGTTTAAGACTGTTATTTTTATGTCTTTATCAGGAAGGTCATAGATCTCCATTTTTAAGAATCTCCTATTTGAGCTATATTTTGTTACTTTGGTGGGGTCATATTGCCCTGATTCTTCATGATCCTTGTATTTTCACTGATGTATGTGCATTTAAAGAAGCATCTTTACATGCTGGCTTTGGCCCTTCACTAGACAGCCCAGCCAGAGTTTGTGTGGGTTCATTAGCAGGGTTCATGGGCAGGTCAGCTGTCAGGGTCCACAGGAGTGCTAGCTCTCAGGGTTTGTGGGCAAGCCTGCTGCTGTGATTTGTATGTCAGCTATTGAGCCCATACTGTTTATTGAGAGCTTCTGATCAACCGCCTTCCTGCCTTTTTTTGTTTTTTAGCTACCTTCAGGTGATCTAGTTATGCTGATTCCCTGAGTATTTTGATTGTGGTGCAATATAAGTAGGCCTCTCAGGTTATACCATAATCGGCTGGGAAAAGTCCAATGCTCACTTTATTCCCCATAGGAAAACTGAAAAGCCCAGGAGATCTCTCTTGGCACTGTGCTGTGCCAACTTGGGGGAGGTATGACATGAGTAGAGATGAAACTGTTCTTATTATCCTTTAATTGCACTTTTGCCTTGTTTCTGTGTTCCACTGCTGTGCTGTAGCCTCTCATTTGAATTCCAGAGGTCTCATAAAGGTAATTTTATCCTAGTCTGTTTGTTAAGTCTGCATTTTTGTGGAAGCATGAGGGCTGGGTCTCCTATTCCACCATCTTGCTTACATCAATCCCCCTATTTTAATTTATTTTAAGTTTAACTTATCAGAAGTATTTTGATTCATGAATCTGGGCATATGTTTCATAGAAAATTTTAACTTTGACCTAAAGCATGTATACTCTAAGATAATTAGAAAACAAAAGTATTGATAACTTTTGGTTGGAATTTCTTGTCTTGAGACTATTTCACAAGCATGGGTTGTGTGCTCAGTATTCACCAAAGCCCCACAAAAGGCCAATAATTGTCTCTTAAAGGGTATATACTTTTCAGATATTTCTGAAAATGACAGGTTCAAAAGCTCAATAGATTCCTCTGACCTGTGGCAGTGTCCTTCTGCCATAACCTTCAATTGGCAAACAGAAGACCTCTTACTCAAACAGTAAATGGATATCAGAGTGGCCCAGGGGTAGTGCTATTTGGGTTGTTTGTTGGAGGACCTCCAGGCCATCCTCCTGATTGTGGCACATTTAAAGGCAACAACTTTCTTGTAACCCCATAGTTGGATGGCATTAAGATTGCCACATAAGCAATACAAGAGTATAAGTAGTCAAATAGTCTCATTAATCTTCTTTTTAATTGTTTGATCAGAGAGGGCCAGAGCCAGTTTTATCACATGGAGTAAGACCACATTCCCCTTACAGATAATGCTCAGGAATTATACTTGGGTACTAGGTATTTGTACTTTGTAATAATGATTTAGAGAGTTATCACCTGTGCATCAACAGCGCATCCAGTCCTATTTAGGGGGTTTCATGTTTGGGATAGTGTCATGACTGTATTAGAAGGCTAGTCCTTCCTCTGGTAGTGAGACTTTTTCTATGTTATAGTTTATGCATTGATTACAGATAGGAAATTAAGTATATTAGTGGTCAATTTTATTCATTCCATACAAGGGTAAACTGATCCTAATCATCTCTATGTAGATAGAGACTGAATGAGGCATGTGCAGTGTTAATTGTTACATAATAAGTTTTCACACTCTAGACAATAGCTTCTGTTATGTTTACAATGTCAGATACCACTAACAAAGGCCAAAGAGCTGTTGTATGGATTGAACAGCCAAAATCAATTGAAAATCTTTTATTGATCCAAGGCCCTGCACATAGATGTACTGAGTTATTGAATGGGGATATAATCTCAAGGAGACTTTCTCTATATTAACTTCAGCAAATAAGGCAGTTGTTTCTTTTTTATTTCCAGACAGATTTTGGGAGACAGAGGTGCTAAGTATAGGACATAGGTAGGTCATAGGACAGTCTTCCTGTGCCCTGCTGAAATGGTTCTAACTGCAGCAATAAGTTAAGGAATAATAAAGAAATAAGCCTTCCATGAGGACTTGGATAAGTCAGTGGGGTTGCACATAGACAATATATCTACACCCATAAGGGATTCATTAGTTGGGGCCGTACCAATGAAAGTTTATGTTGGCCCATAGGGACACACATATGTTCTTTCTTTCTTTTTTTTTAATTTATTATACTTTAAGTTCTAGGGTACGTGTGCACAGTGTGCAGGTTTGTTACATAGGTATACATGTGCTATGTTGGTTTGCTGCACCCATCAACTTGTCATTTACAGTAGCTATTTCTCCTAATGCTATCTCTCCCCCAGCTCCCCACCCCCCAACAGTCCCCGGTATATGATGTTCCCTGCCCTGGGGACACACATATTTTCTTATCTGGGTATAGGTCCCCTTGATGTTGGCCTCAGACCCAAAACCAGACAGCATTATCTATTTGCCTGTCATCTTGGCATCAAGGGTTGTCAAGATCACAGTCATCTTGACACCGCTATTCAAAATGCTCAAAAAATATACTTCTTCCCCATCTCCCAATTCATTACTTTTCTTAGTAGAGGTCCTTGGGTAATGGGGACATAAGGACCTGGTCTACTCCATATTCTTGTTCACTTTTGAAAACTGAGAGAATTTGGGGTAAATTTCACCAGGCTCTCTGACTTATTTAAAGATTCACTGGAAGGAGCTGAGTGATAACACTTGTTTTAGTCATAGGAACTATTACAATGTGTACTCTAGTCAAGAGCACCCCTTAGTTACTACATGTCCCTGAGTGCTTTCATGGAGAGCCCCATCAGTCTCCTCCGTTGAGATTCCATTTTCAGTAACAAAAGATCTCTTCAAGAAAGCCTTTGCTCAGATTTTCCAGGAATTAGTCCTCAATTACTATTTTTTTTTTTCAACACTCTCTCAGCTAGTAAGTAATTGCTGTACTGGAAGTAGCTGCTATTTCAGCATAGTAATTTGTCAGTTAACATCTGAATTTTGTGGTGAACCAATTGACTGGACCTGTGTCTGTGGGAGGTAGTGGTGGGGAAGGCTAGGATTGGTTAAGTACAGAATACTGAGTCAGAACTGAGAAAAGTTTAAGGATTTCCTCTACCCCACTACCTCACACCATAGATGGTCTCGGCAGAGGCAGTGACTGAACAATACAGTCATTGTTTGTCACAATACAGTTACTGTCTGAACAGTACAGCGAAGTCCCTCCCCTCCCCTATAAAGAGGTTTTCCACTTAAGGTGACTGGACTAAAAATGTTATATGCCCAAGAGCCTGGTTGGCCAAGGGGAGAGGAGTTGATTCAAGATTGCAACTACCTCCTGTGCCTGCAGTACACAAATCTTACCTCAAGTCTCTTTTGTGTTGGGAATCTCTATGATAATTGCCAGGTAATGCCTTTGTGACTGTCCATGATTGGATCTGAAAGATCACACAAAAGCAGGGTTGGCCTGAAGTTGGATTCTTCAGTGTATTCATACACACACACACACATACACACACACACACACACACATATACACACCTTCATACACACATATGTCTGCATACATATACATTTGCCTATAAACATGGATATATACCTGTAAAGTCATATTTAGAATTCATGGCAAATCTTGGACACTTTAAATTCCAGTTCATTTTCTCAGAGGTTGTTCTTGTCTTTCTCCATTTCATATATGTATATTCTTTCTTCTACTGTATGAATCCTGACTAGTCCATAACACAGTTACTCAAATGTATCAGCATCACTAGTATTTTTCAACTTTTATTTTATGTTCAAGTGGTACACTTGCAGGTTTATTACATGACTATATTGTGTATTGCTGGAGTTTGATGTACAGATGATTTTGTCACCAAGGTAGAGAGCATAGTACCCAATAGGTAGTTTTTCAGTCCTCACACTCTTCCTACCCTCCACCCTCAAGTAAGCCCTGGTGTCTATTTTTCCCCTCTTTGTGTCCATGTGTACTAAAATGTTAAAGTGTACCCACTTACAAGAGAGAATATGTGGTATTTGGTTTTCTGTGCCTGTGTTAATTTCCTTAGGATAATGGCTTCTAGCCTTATCCATGTTGCTGCAAGGGATACAATTTATGGTGTATATGTACCACATTTTCTTTATTCAGTCCACTGTTGATGAGCAGGCACCTAGGTTGATTCTGTCTTTGCTACTGTGAATAGTGCTGTGATGAAAGTGCACATGCATGCGTCTTTATGGAAGAATGATTTATATTCTTTTTTTATTTATTTTTTATTTTTTTATTATACTTTAAGTTCTAGGGTACATGTGCATAACATGCAGGTTTGTTACATATGTATACTTGTGCCATGTTGGTGTGCTGCACCCATCAACTCATCAGCACCCATCAATTCATTATTTATATAATGTATAACTCCCAATGCAATCCCTCCCCCTTCCCCCTCCCCATGATAGGCCCCAGTGTGTGATGTTCCCCTTCCCGAGTCCAAGTGATCTCATTGTTCAGTTCCCACCTATGAGTGAGAACATGCGGTGTTTGGTTTTCAGTTATTGTGACAGTTTGCTAAGAATGATGGTTTCCAGCTACATCCATGTCCCTACAAAGGACGCAAACTCATCCTTTTTATGGCTGCATAGTATTCCATGGTGTATATGTGCCACATTTTCTTAATCCAGTCTGTCACAGATGGACATTTGGGTTGATTCCAAGTCTTTGCTATTGTGAATAGTGCCACAATAAACATACGTGTGCATGTGTCTTTGTAGTAGAATAATTTATAATCCTTTGGGTATATACCCAGAAA
>NW_016803270.1:2203813-2212225 GCF_001698545.2 Rhinopithecus bieti | reverse complement strand
TGTGTGATGTTCTCCTTCCCGAGTCCAAGTGATCTCATTGTTTTTGGCTAAGATCAAGTGATTTATATTCTTTTGGGGATATTCCCAGTAATGGGGTTGCTGGATCAAATGGCAGTTTTAAGTTCTTTGAGAAATTTCCAAACTGCTTTCCCCAGTGACTGAACTTGTTTACATTCTCATCAGCAATGTATAAGCCTTCCTTTTTCTCTACAACCTCATCAGCATCTCTTATTTCTGACTTTTTAGTAATGCCCATTCTGACTGGTGTGAGATGGTATCTCATTGTGGTTTTGATATGCATTTCTCTAATGATTAGTGATGTTAAGCATTTTTCCTGTGCTTGTTGGCAGCATGTATATCTTCTTTTGATAAGTGTCTGTTCTTGTCCTTTGCCCGTTTTTAATGGGGTTCTTTGGTTTTTGCTTGTTGATTAAATTCCTTATAGATTCTGGATATTGCACCTTTGTTAGATGCATAGTTTGAGAATATTTTCTCCTATTCTGTAGGTTGTCTATTTGCTTTATTGATAGTTTCCTTTACTCTACAGAAGCTCTTTAGTTTAATTAGATCCTATTTGTTAATTTTTGTTTTTATTGCAGTGGCTTTTGGCATCTTTCTCATGATTTGTTTGCCAAGTCCTATGTCCAGAATGATATTCCCTAGTTTAATTTTCAGAGTTTTATATTTTTGGGTTTTACATTTAAGTATTTAATTCATCTCGAGTTTTTTTTTTTTTTTAATGTGGTAAAAGGAAGGGTTCCAATTTCAATCTACTGCATATGGCTAGCCTGTTTGTTATCTTAGCACAACTTACTGAATAGAAAGTCCTTTCCCTGTTGCTTGGTTTGTCAGCTTTGTCAAAGATCAGATGGTTGTAGGTGTGTGGCTTTATTTCTGAGTTCTCTAACCTGTTGCATTGGTCTATGTGTATGTTTTTGTACCACTACTGTGCTGTTTTGGTTACTGTAACCTTGTAGTATAGTTTGAAATTCTGTAGTGTGCTATCTTGGGCTTTGTTCTTTTTGCTGAGGATTGCGTTGGCTATTTGGGCTCTTTATTGTTCCATATGAATTTTAGAATAGGTTTTTCTTATTCTGTAAAAAGAAAAGTTGTTAGTAGTTTCGTAGGAATAGCATAGAATGTGTAAATTGCTTTGAGTAGTATGGCAATTTTAGCAATATTGATTCTTCCTATCTATGAGCATGGAATGTTTTTCCACTTATTTGTGTCATCTCTGATTTATTTTAGTAGTGCTTTGTAATTCTCATTGTAGAGGTCTTTCACCTTGCTGGTTTGCTGTAATCCTAGATATTTTGTTCTTTTTGTAGCTATGGTGAATAGGATTGCATTCTTGATTTGCCAATCAGCTTAGACATTACTGACGTATAGAAATGCTACTGAATTTGTGCATTTATTTTGTATCCTGGAACTTTGTTGAACTTGTTTATCAGATCTTGGAGTGTTTGGGCAGATACTATGGGATTTTCTAGATATAGAATTACATTATCTGTGAAGAGAGGTAGTTTGAATTCCTTTCTTCCTATTCGGATCACTTTTATTTCTTTTTCTTGCCTGTGACTCTGACTAGGACTTCCAGTATTATGTTGAATAGGAATGGTGAGAGTGGGCATCCTTGTCTTGTCCCAGTTCTTAAGGAAAATGCTTTGAGCTTTTGCCTGCTCAGTATGATATTGGCTGTGGATTTGTCACAGGCCCCCAATCTCTTCTGGCTTGTAGGATTTCTCCTTAAAGGTCTGCTGTTAGCCTGATTTTGGGGGGGTATTCCCTTTGTAAGTGACTTGCCCTTTTTATCTAGCTACCTTTAATATTTTTCTTTCACGTTGAGCTTGGAGAATCTGATCACTGTGTCTCAGGGATGGTCATCTTGTATAGTGTCTTAAAGGGGTTCTCTGAATTTCTGGATTTTGAATATTGACCTCTCTACCAAGGTTGGAGAAATTTTCGTAGACAGTATCCTTAAATATGTTTTCCAAATTGCTTTCTCTCTGTCTCCCTCTCTTTCAGGGACACCAGTGAGTCTCTGCATAATCCCACATTTGGTCTCTATATAATCACACATTTTTGGAGGTTTTAATTTTTTAAAATTCTTTTTTCTTTATTTTTGTTTGACTGGGTTAATTCGAAGAACTAGTCTTCAAGCTCTGAGATTTTCTCAGCTTTGTTTATTCTGCTGTTAATACTTCCGATTGTGTTATGAAATTCTTGTAGTGAATTTTTAGCTCTATGAGATCAATTTATTTCTTTCTTGAAATGACTATTTTGCCTTTCATCTCTTGAGATAGTCTTACTGGATTACTTAGATTCCTTGGATTGGATTTAAACTGTCTCCTGAGTCTCAGTGATCCCCATTGCCATCCAAATTTTCTATGTCTGTCATTTCAGCCATTTCATTCTGGTTAAGAACCATTGCTGGGGAGTTAGTGTGGTTGTTTGGAGATAAGAAGACCCTCTGCATTATAGAGTTGACAGCATTCTTGCACTGGTTCTCTTATCTGTTTTGGCTGATATTTCTTTAACTATGGTGTATTTTGAGTATAGTCAATTGACTTCATTTCTGAATGTTTTCAGAGCACTGAGGCTTTGTGTAGGGTCTTTATTTGTGGCTGAATTCTTGCCCTTGTTTTCACACGGGAGTATGTTAGCAAAGTATTTTTATTGTTGTAGTTTTGACTACAAACCAATAGATGACACTTATGCATAACGGCTGGTAAATGGGCTCTTACTAAGGCATGTGGCTCCTCTGTATTTCCTTGTGTTTGCAGCCATGCTCCTCCTTAGTACTCTGAGAGTGTGGGCTTCTCTTTCACTTCAGTGCCAGCCACAGGTCTTGGCTTGGCATTCCCAGGTTGTACACTGCAGCCCTGGGGCAAGCTCAGGCTTTTTGTTCTTTCCCCAGCTTGGGGGCAGCAAGGGTATGGGGACCTTGGCAGTGCCAATAGCATAGGTCCTATCACTTGTCTTTGGGAGCTCCACCTTAAAGAAAGGTAGAACCGCTGCCAATCAGAACAGTCAGCCAATGGTGAGGTGGCTTTGTGTGGAGTCCAAGCCAGGGAGCCTTGCCTGGTGAAGAGCAGGAGGAGTGGGGGCTCACAGGGAAGACAGTCATGCCTCTTCTCTGTAGGTCAGCTGTGGTGTGCTGGAGGCTCAGATAAAGCACTCAGGCTCTTTTTTCTTCCCCAGCTTGGTGGCAACAAGGATGAGTACTACTGCAGCAGCAATGGCAGAGGGACTGGTTGCCAGTTGCCAATGGGAATTCCACCCCAGAGAAACACAGAGCTGCCACAGACATAAGTGATCAGGCAGAAGTCGAGTGGCTGTGTTGAAGGCCAAGGTCGGGAGGCCCTGCCCAGTAAGGAGTAGCAAGGCCTGGGACCTGCATGAAAAACAGTCTGGCTGTTTATCTGTATGGCATGTGTGGCATGTTGGAGGTCCGAGATAGCTTTTGAGCTCTATACTGTCTCCCTCGCCTCAGGGCAACAGGGACTGGGGGGGACTTTGGCAGTGGCAAAAGCTGTGGGCCTATTGTGTTACCTCTGGAATCTCTGCCCTAGAGAAATGCAGGGCTGCAGTTAGCCCAAGTGCTTAGGTTGGAGGGTGGGGGTGAGGTGGGTGGCTGTGCTGAGGACCTAGGCCATTTGGCTTTGCTTGGCAAAGTACCCCAGAGGTGAGGCCTACAGTCCTACAGTCTGTCCACATCTCAGTATCCTAGATGGGGCCCTTATTGTTGGGGTGCATGGGAGATCCCTGCCTCCCTTGGTGGCAGAGCTATGGCAGCTGGTCCCAGGGTGCTCAGGAATCCAAAGCCCTTGGAGCTCCACATGGGCCTGAACAGGGATCTGCTGTGACTCCATGCAGCTTTCTGTGTCAGTCTGGGGTTCCCAGGGAGTAGGATTGGGCAGTATCTCTTGTGCCTAGGTTTGCAAAGGTTCATGGCAGCGGTGTGTACGGTGGAGAGCCTTCCTTGGCTCTGTGCCAATCCCAGGCAGGCAGCTGTCCTGCCTCACTCCTCACTCCTCTCTGCTCTCCATGGGTCACCACTGCTTCCTTGATGAATCCCAAGGTGGCCTCCTGGATGATCCAGTTGAAGAGCCACTTGCCACTTATAAATTTATAAGTTTACTTGCCACTCTGTCTTCTCTCCTGTGAAAGCAGTTCACACTAGCTGCTGCTTCTAGTCAGCCATGTTGATCTTGAAATCTAGATTGTATTGCGGTTCCAAAATTATTTTAGAATTGTTTAGCATGTACTTCTAGAGAAACAAACCTATTGAAAATATGTTATGATGTGTGTATGGTCTATTCTCCACACACTTGCCCATGTATTAGGGCATATGTTAAATACTGTATTGATGGTTTACCTGTGTGAGTTCTTTTTTCCCTTTAATAGGTTCACTAAGTTTGCTTTCAGTTTTAGTTTCTTCTTATCCTTTATGATTTAGTTTTATTTTTTTGAAATATATGAAACCTGAAACTGATTCCAAAAGTAAAAAAATATGCAAGGTATACTTAGAGAAGTTCCATTCCTTCCCTGCTTCTCCCTCTTTCATCTTGTAGGTAATCAGCTATATTGTATTCTTACATTTCACCTGTTTCATTTTGTAAAGCTAAGTATCTTTCTAATGTCCTTTCTTTCTTTTTTTTTTTTATCCTTCTTCCTTACCTAGCGGTGGCATACAAGTTTTCCCTTTTTCAGGTTTTTTTTCACTTAACATTATCTCCCGGAAATCCCTACAGGTCAGTTTATAGAGATTTTTAAATTGCTTTTACAACTCTATGTATAGCTATTTGTACCATAACTTTCATTATACTATAGTTTATAACAAGCTCGTCCAACCTGCCTTATTTTTGTTGTTGTTTTCATTCTGGTCTGTTTTGTTTTAGGCTTTTAGCGGCCCAAAGCCATTGTTTTTAGTTTCTGTCTGTAGTGATAAGTGGAAAAGAGGAATGAAAAAGGGGCTTTACTGGCACAACCAGAAACAGAAACTAAGAATCTATGACTGTATTCTCTCCCTTGGACACCCCTAGAACTTTATGGTATATGGTATATACATTGGCTTCTTCAACCAATATCCAATGCTTGAACATTTATGTGGTTTTGAGTATTTTGTAATTATAAATAATGCCATAATGATAAACTTGTACATATGTATTTTTATTGTTTGGTTTATGACATCTGTATGATCTATACAATATAAATAACCTAAGAAAAATATAGACTAACTATATATGATTCCTAGAAATGTTTATAAAGTGAGAAAGCATCAACATACAGCCATTTAAATTCTTTTCAGCATTTTCTCATCAAATCTATCATTATTGTAATTTAGCTATAACTTTGTACAAGTGACAGAGAATGCTCATGTAAATGTTTTATAAATTTGAAATACTGAAATTTCACAATAGATCCATTTTTCTATTTAGTGGAATAAATGTATTTTCTTTATGTAGCTCATAATGAAGTACCAAATGAAAAGCTTGTAGTTGAACATCAAGAATCAATGTCAAAAACCAAATTGCAAGTAAAGAAACAAACTTCTACACAGCAACCACTCACCAGTAAGTATAAAAATTACACATAACTTTAAATTATTTTAAATTAGTCACAGCAAAGGTATTTTTCTTCAGTTCATGAGTCTTGAATTTACAGAAATTTTACCTTGAACCTAAAGTGTGAGTACCATAAGATAACTAGAGAACAAAAGCTAGAGTATTTATTACTTTTAGTTAGTATTTCTGGTTGTAATGGTATTTTGTAGCCATGATCATGTGCTCATTATTCACCAAGGACAATAACAGGCCAATAATTGTGTTTCAAAGAGTGTGTACCTTTTATCCGACTCTAGGAAGTTACAGGTCCAAAAGCCCAATTTATTCCGCTGACCTATTCGGTAAGCTGCTTCCATTTGGCATCAATCAATGAACAGAAAATTTGCTGAGACATGTAACTCAAATAAAGATCAGAGAAGCCAAGGGGAACAGTGGCATAGGAGGCTTGTTAGATGGACTCCAGGGCATTCTGTTGGTTGGGGCCTGCTCCAAGGTAGAGGCCTTTTTGGTAACTTTAAAATGATTGCAATCAGGATTCCATCAAGCGCAATGTGAGACTGCCAGTAGCAGAATAGGTTCACAAATTGCTTGGCCTCTTGTGTATTTGTTGCAATAGAGAGGGACCGTAGTTTCACAGTTATCTCCTCAGGCATGAGACATGTTTCCCCTTTCTAGTTTACTCCCAGGAATTCCCCTTGGGTAACAAGGTCTTTGTATTTTTTATGTATTAATGGCCCCACCATGTTGCTGCATTGGGCCAATACAACATCCAGTCCTTGCTGGGTAGTGGACTTGCCTGGGCCTACCAGTAGGGAGTCATCAATGTCTTGGAAGGTTAATTGGAACAAAACTGTTTCGATCATGGTTTTGTGGAGGGGTTTTAAAGGTGTATTCCAGCCTGTTCCATATAAGACAAACTGTTCCTGATCATCTGTGTGGACAGGAATGCTGAAAAGGGCATTTGCAATGTCGATTGCTTTATACCTACTTCCCTCAGCTTGAGTAATTACCTTTATGGACAGTCACAATGTCAGGTCATAGTAGTGTTCTAAGATGTACCATAGCATTAAGCTTCCCATAATCAATGGAGTTTATAGGCACCCAAGGCGATACACAGGCCAACTTAGTTATTGCATGGAGAAATAGTCTCATGAACATCTTTGGCTTTATGATTATGAAGAGCTGAGCAATAAGGGCAGTGATTTCTATTTCTCCCTCAGGTATTTTCTGGAGACAAATCTCTAGACACTTGTGGTTTAGTAAGTTTACAGTCTTCCACATGCTTCACTAAAATGACCTTAACTGCAGTAGTTCCCATCAGGGCTTGAGGCCGGTGTGATTGGGGGTTCACACAGAAGGTACTTCTATATCAATAATATATTCAGTAGAGGGAGTCATATAAACAGAGGCTTGTAGTGGCCCAGTGGGACCCACCCATAGTTGTGTTTGGGTAAGGGTCATGTTTTTGGTGGCTTCAGACCACACACCATGTAGCATTATCTGTTTCACCCTCATCCGGGTGTCAGAGATTGTGGAGATCAGTTATTGGTAAACTAGTGTTCAAATGGTGCGAGTTATACAATTCTGCACTATGACCTCTTTGAACTCTGACTTGGTATACATCCTCAGGTGCCACTGTGGAAATAGGTCTGTTGGCCTAACCCCTAATTTTGTTTTGTTTTGAAAGCTGAGACTTCTGGGTAAACACAGACCATGTTCTCTGATTCATCTTAAGATCACTGTGATGGGTAGAGGAAATAGCACATGTGTTAGTTATAGGTATCACTACCATTTTGACTCTAGTGGGGCTGTATGTTGGCCCTATGCCCTACTGCCTGGCCAGAAGATCCTTAGGGGGAGTCCGTCAAGCTCTTCTTTGAGACTTCATTGTTGAGTGACTAGACAATGCTTGCAGTGTCAGCGAACTCATCATGAGTGGGCCATACTTTCAGAGAACAAATGATAGCCTATAGAGAAAGGAGAGTATCTCTAGTGCTCATATCTCTTTTTTTTCCCTGCCACCCTTCCTCATCTTCCTTGGACACTTTTAGGACACTCAGAACAAGGGGCCCTGTTGTGACACACTATATACGGTGCCACTGTCGCACACTATCTTAACATGCTTACCTCCTTTATGGTAGAAGCAAACTACTCAAGTTCCTGTAACTCCTCAGGTCACTGGTGAGGTGAACCTGAGAGAACTTTATTATTTCAAATTTAATATAAATCTCAAATAAATGTGTCATCATAGGCTGTCTGTTCGTGCCAGAGACATATTTAGAGTTAACAATAGTCATTGGGTGCAACTCAGCAAGCAGTGTTTGCAGTAACTTGATAACAAACTACTTTGTTTTCTGGTTTATCTTTCTGTGTTTTATTTAATAAAGATAGATATCTCTCCATATTTTTCTTATTTCCTCTTCTTCCTTACTTAAAAGATAGTATTCTAGATATTTTCCCTTTTGGTTTTTTTCCACTAAATATTATTTCATAGAAATATCACCAAGTCAGTTTGTAGGGATCTTTTTCATTCCTTTTATAACTGTATGTGCAGTTTTTTGGACCACATTATAGTCCATAGTTGATGTTGTCATAGTTTATATGCCTTACTCAACAGATCTATGCTTGTACATTTAGGTGGTTTTGAGTATTTGCAATTATGCTGTAATGAATAACCTTGTGCATATGCATTTACATTGTTTGGTTTATGAATATGTATTTTTTATTTTTATTTTTATTATACTTTAAGTTCTAGGGTACATGTGCATAACGTGCAGGTTTGTTACATGTGTATACTTGTGCCATGTTGGTGTGCTGCACCCATCAACTCGTCAGCACCCATCAA
>NW_016803270.1:2187889-2198645 GCF_001698545.2 Rhinopithecus bieti | reverse complement strand
ATGGTGGGCACCCCTCCCCCTGCCTTGCTGCTGCCTTGCAGTTCGATCACAGACTGCCGTGCTAGCAATGAGGGAGGCTCCGTGGCCGTGGGACCCTCCCAGTTGGGTGTGGGTATAATCTCCTGGTGTGCCCGTTTGCTTAAAGCATAGTAGTGGGGTGGGAGTTACCCGATTTTCCGGGTGTTGTGTATCTCAGTTCCCCTGGCTAGGAAAAGGGATTCCCTTCCCCCTTGCGCTTCCCAGGTGAGGCAATGCCTCGCCCTGCTTCAGCTCTTGCTGGTCGGGCTGCAGCAGCTGACCAGCACCGATTGTCCGGCACTCCCTAGTGAGATGACCCCAGTACCTCAGTTGAAAATGCAGAAATCACCGGTCTTCTGTGTCGCTCGCGCCAGGAGTTGGAGACTGTAGCTGTTCCTATTCGGCCATCTTGCTCCGCCCCATGAATATGTATTAATTGAAAATATAAAAAACCTAAGAAAGCCAGAGACTAAGATAAACCATATTCAAAGTGCAGGAATATTGATATGATGAGATAGTTCCAACACACACCTATTGAAACTCTTCTCACAATTTTCATAGTATATATAGCATCTTGGTAATATATTCATAACTCTATAAAAATGAGAGAAAATGAGAGAAGATTTCAAATAGATTTATTTTTAATTTACGGACTAAACACATTTTTTTCTGTAGCTCATGATAAAGATGAAAATCTTACACTTGGGCATCAAGACTCAATGTCAAAATCAGAAATGCAAGTGAAGGAACAAAGAACTCTCAAAGGGCAAAGAATTACTAGTAAGTATAAAAAGTAAAGATAACTTTAAATTATTTAAAAGTAAGTTCATTCGAAGGTATTTTTGCTTTGGTTCACAAAAGTTTTACACTTTGACTAAAATGTGAATACCCTACCATAATTAAAGAAAAAAAGGGAAATATATTGATACATTTTGGTTGACATTTCTGGCCCTTAGATTATTTCGTGACCACAGGACACACGGTATCCCCCAAGGCTTTATAACAAATGTGTAATTGTCTTTCTAAAGTAGTGTGCCTTTCAGGCAACTCAAAGTAATTATGGGCCCAAAAACTTAAAACCTCTCACCTGTGGCCTTCTGCCATAGGCACCAATCAGCAAAGATATTGCTTAGATCTGTAACTCAAAACAGCAAATGGAGATCATAATAACCGAGGGGAAGGTAACCTAGGACACCTGTTTAAGGGCCTCTAGGGCATCCTTTTGGTCATGGCCCCACTGAAATGAAACAGAATTTCTGGTAACCCCATAGATGAATGAATGTCATCAAGGATCACACATAGGGAAAATGAGAGTGTATTTATCCGTATTTATCCAAACAGTTCCAGTAACTGCTGGGCTTGTTTTTTTTTTGTTGTTGTTTTTTGTTTTTTGTTTTTTTTTCAGACGGGGTCTCACTTTCTTGCCCAGACTGGAGTGCAGTGGCCCAATCTTGGCTCACCGCAACCTCTGCCTCCCAGGCTCAAGTGATTTTCCTGCCTCAGCCTCCCAAGTAGCTGAGATTATAGGCATGCCCCACCACGCCTGCCTAATTTTTGTATTTTTAATAGAGGCGAGGTTTCACCATGTTGGCCAGGCTGGTCTCAAACTCCCGACCTCAAATGATCCACCCGCCTCAGCCTCCCAAAGTGCTGACATTGTAGGTGTGAGCCATTGCACCCAGCCTGGGCTTGTTTTTATTTGTTAGACCAGAAAAGATCAAAGCTTGGCAGTCTCCTCTGGAATGAGATGTCACCCCTTAGAGATGAATCCTAGGCATTTCATCCAGGTACTAGGTAACTGTATCTTGTCTGAACTAATGGCCCAGCTAAGAGCCACCGGTGAGTCATTAGAGCAGCCAGTCCTTTTGGGTGATGTCCTTGCTTGAGTCCACTTAAATAATATAATCAATATAATGAAAGGCTAGTCCTCCCTTGGGACCAGACCATTTAGAGGTCATTATGCATTGATGACAGATATTAGAGCAGTTTGGTAGCCTTGTGGAAGGATATTAGTTATGTTTTCCAACTTATTCTATATAAGGTTAAACTGAAAATCTAAGTGAAAAAAAGATATGGAAAGGCATTTGAGATGTCAGTTGTTGCAAACCAAGTTCCCTCAGTTTGGAAAATATCCTGTATGACAACTATAGTTTCATGTGTCTTTGGTGCCCAGGGCTGTAATATAGCAATGGACCAGCAAAATCAATTGAGTCATTATGCACCTGAGGCTGTGTACAAGATCTACTTAGTTATTGAATGAAGAAATAGTCTTATGGAGAACTTTTGCTTCAGTAAGCTCAACAAATGACGACAGCCATTTCTGTTTCTTCCTAGGGACCTATTTTGGGAAATAAAGGTGCTAGGTACTGTTAATCTGGATATTTACATTCTTCTATATGCCCAACTAAAATGACCTTAAATGCCTCAGTTCCCATCAGGGATTGGGATGAATGCAAGTGGGGGTTCACATAGAAAATACATCTATACCAACAATACATTTGGTGGGGGAGGGGAATAAAATGGAGTCTTGCAGTTGTCTGAAAGGATACTCTCACGGTAGTGTTTGACCGAGGGTCCTGTTGGTGGTGCCCTCAGACGCAAAACCAGAGAGCATTACTTCTTTTCCCCAGTTCCTGGTGTCAGAGGTTGTGGGGATCACAGCCACCTGTGCACCAGTATCCTAATGACCCTAAAAATGCAATTTCCTCCCACCTTCCCTTTAAATTTTGATGTTACCATACATTCTCGATTACCACTGGTAATATAGGGATCTTGGCCTAACTCTTAAATTTCTTTATTTTCGAGAGCATGAAGTTTGAGTAAAAATAGTGGAGGGTTCTCTGATTCGTTTCAATATCACTGGGAGGTACAAAGGGAAGAGCACTTTCATGAGTCATAGGGGTCATCACAGTCTGGATTTAGTGGGGCTGTGTGTTGGTATCCATGGCCCACTACCTGGCCAGGAGATTCTTGGTGAAAAGTCCATCAGTGTCCTACTTCAGATTCCACCATTGATTAACTAGACTCAGATATTTCTTGGGGAGAGCCCTCAACTAGATCACCCAGGAGTGGATGCCAAATTATTTTTAGGTCACACTGTTCACTGGTCACACATTGCTATCTTGGTGGTAGATGCTTTTTCCATGCCCAGAAATTTGTCAGTTAAGATCTGAATTGTGCCACAAATTAATTGACATTATCTTATAAGGAGGTTTAATTGAGCTAGTAAAGGCTATGAAATGAAACTAGAGATCTGCGTCTGGTCAAATCTTGTCATTACTGTCTTCACTCCATCAGTGACCTTAGAGACAGCCGAGTGGTGCAAGGGGCCATTATAGCCTCTGCAGATGATGGCCCAAACATGTTTTCCAGTAGCAGGGAACACAACTGTCCTCACTCCATCAGTGACCTTAGAGACAGCGGTGTGGCTCAAGGGGCCATTATAGCCTCTGCAGATGATGGCCCAAATATGTTTTCCAGTAGCAGGGAACATGTCATGGGTGGGCAATCCTGTCAGAGCCAAAAATAGTATACAACTGAGGAAGGAGAGGATTTCAGATGTTTGCGTCATTCATTCCCCTTTCCTCCACTTCCTTAGGCAATATGGGCACTGTCAAGACTCTCTTAAGGAGACATTCTGTAGTGATAAGCTCCACAATATGTCCCTCTTGCTCCCTAAGTTAAACAAGATTATCACTTTATTGTGAAGGCACACTACCCATGTCTCTTAGTGCGGGCAAAATGATCATCAGGACTTTGTGTTGTTTTTCATTAAAGCATGAGTCTCAATAACTGACTACATTACAGGCTGTCTACCAGTTTTAGGGGAGTGCCTAGGGCTAAGAACAGTCATTAGGTGCAACTCAGTGTGCAGAGTCTACAACTTTTTGAGCCCATTAACTTAGGGCCATGAGCAGTAACCACAAAATTACTTCCCTAGCTTTCTCAGAGCCCCATCTGCTAGATTTTTCAGTTGACTCATTGGATATCTTGGTATGTGAATCAGAGGATAAAGAGACTATTGTTCCATGTCAGAATTGAAAAGCTCATGTAAATAATACATTAGCATTCTAGAAAACCCCATGGTGTCTGCTGGCACTAAGACATGATTGACATGACTGGCAGAGTGCCATGTGGGATGCTGAGTCTCTTGCAATTGATCCAGTAGTCTCCCCATTCCCTTTCCACTGAGAGTGTCCTGCAGGCTCACTAGCACCTACCAAAGTGTTCCTTCCAGAAAGGCTTTGTGCTTCATTGACCACCCTGCTGTTTGTGGTAGTTTGTCAGAAACAGAAATGCCAGCTTTTGAGTTGGTCTATTAAGTAACAGGCCAAACTCAAAGTAACAATTAACCTTATTCACTTACGAGCATATTAAAAGCCATAGGCTAGATAGAGACAGGTCCCCAGCTCTACCAGCGTCCCATTTTACCCCACAGAAAAGCACTTAGCAAGTGCATCAGTGTAGACTGTGTGAGTGGGCATGGGATGGGGTTGTCTCACAGTGGAAGGAGCCTCAAACAAGAAGCTATTTTCCATTTTATGGACCCTGAGGCTGAGTTAGCTGGAACTCTGAACCGCATGAATACCTTTAGTTATTTGTTCCCTATTCTAATTCCTCTCAAATTGAGTTCAGATTGCTTAACATATACTAGAACAACAAACCAACTAAAAAGATTTCGTGATTTGTTTGCACTCCACCTCCACCTCTCATGTCCAATAGTGAGGGTTTATGTCAAATACTATATTGATGAGTTATTGCTTTTATTTTTTCTTCAATGATTTCATTATTTCCTTTTAGTTTTCATCACACCTTCTTTTCCTTGTTGATTTAATTTTGTTTTTGAAATCTGTAGGCCATGAAACTACTTTCAAAAGTAAAACAATATATATGCAAAAAGTTAGAGGAGTATATTTTCTTGCCCAGTCCTCTCCCCTCATTTTGTAGGTAACCAACAACATTGTTTCTTATATCTTTCCTCTGCTTCTTTTTGTAAAGATAACTATCTCTCTATTTCCTTCTCTATTTTTTTCTCATTTCTTCATCTTCCTTCCCCAAAGATGGCATTCAAGTTTTCCCCTTTATAGGTATTTTTTTCCTTCACATTATTCTTTGAAATCTCTTCAAGTCAATTTATAGACATGTTTAATTTCTTTTACAGTTACACTTACAGTTGTTTGTACCACATTATTTACCATATGTACTATACCATAGTGTGTGGTACAGCACATACTTGAGTAACATCATTTTGTTCAACATCGTTTGATTATAATGTTAATAAGAAAAAAAGTTGATTCTAGCCAGGCACATGGTCTGGAGTTAGCACATTCTCCCTGTGTCTGCATGAATTTTCTCTAGGTGCTCCAATTTCCTTCCACATTCCAAAGATATGTGTATTAGATAAATTGGTGTGTCTAAATGGTCCCTGACTGAGTGAGTATGGGTATGTGTCTGAGTGCGCCCTGATATGGCATGGCATTCTGTTGAGGGCTAGTTCCCCCCTTGTGCTCTGAGCTTCTAGGATATGTTCCAACCACCTGCAACCGTTAACTGGAATAAGTAGGCTGGAAATCAAGTGAATGAATGGATACAAATTATTGTAAAATAAAAATTCATATACAATAATTATACAAATGCGTGACAATAAACAATGTAGTACAAAAGCAGTCTGTAGGCTACCATATTTGTGATTGCTTTTAAATTATATGATGGGAGGAAGCGTTCCTTACAATTTTGCTTTGCTTTTGATTTATTCCTTTGAATAAATCAAGGAATGCATTCCTTGACTTAACTCACCACCACTATGACAACCATCACTCACTGATTAACCACAAATTGGGAAAATAATCGTCTTACTTGTTTTTATTATTTTTTCTTAAATCTATAGCTCACATTTATTTTAGTGTTTACTATTGGAAGTGTTTTGGGTCTTTATTTCGAAGTTTGTGATGTTTTTGTTACAAAAACATACTGCAGGAACTTAACTCTTGTTTATGTCAATTTGCCTATGGTAAAATCAGTTTCATTATGTGTCATTTTGCTTAGGGTCACAGTTTCCAAGATTCTATCAATGACATTATGTGAGGACTTACTGTATATACATATCTCAGTTTATTCAACCAGTCTCCTCTGCTTGAAAGTTTATGTGGTTTTGACTATTTTGCAATTACGTATATGGTATAATAAATAACATTGTACGTATGCATTTTATTTTTATTTCTGTGAATATGTATTAACCTAAAGTATAAATAACATAAGGAAACTAGTGACTAATTTGTATCAGATGCCTAGAAATGTTATGAAATAATGAGCTTCAACACACACCCATTAAAAATGTTCTTATAGTAGTCATGTCACATCTGGATTTATGATAATTTACTTACAAATTTATCAAAATGAGAAAATGTTGCTACACAGTTGCAAGTTTAAATCTAGAGATTTCACAGTAGGTCTGTTTTTCCATTAAGAGACTAAATGCATCTCCTTATGTAGCTCATGAAGAAGAACCAGGCAAAAATCTTGCACTTGAACATCAAGATTCATTGTCAAAACTGGAAATGCAGATTAAAAAAAATGAAAAACTTCCTAGAGAGAAAAGACATAGTAGTAAGTATAATAATTACAGGTAACTTTAAATTTTAAAAGTTAATCTCATTAGATCATTTTTCTTTGGTTCATGACTATGTAGTTGAGCATATAGTTTATAGAAATTTTACAGGTTACAGTGTGAATACCTTAAAATAACTAGGGAACAATAATATTTGGTTGGAATTTCTGGTCTTGAGACTATTTTATGGCATGCTTATGTGCTCGGTGTCCACCAAATCCAGTAAAAGTCGTTAGTCTATCAAAGGGTGTTTCCTTTCAGCCAACTGTAGGAGATTATGGGTCCAAGTGTTCAACAGGAACCTTGGGACATGTGGCAGTATCCTTCTGTCATAGACTCTAATTGGCAAACAGAGAGGATGGTGAGATGTGTGACTCAAATGACAAAATGTATCAGAGAAGGCCAAGGGGAAAAACAGCCTATGTGGTCATTGAAGGGTCTCCAGAACATCCTATCTTTAGGCTGCACCTAAGGGTAGAGGTCTTCTTGGTAACCTGATAGATAGTGTCATGAAGATGTTCATGAAGGGAATGTGAGAGCTCCAGTCTGGGCTTTCCTTTTATTTGTTGGGGCTGAGAGTGACTAAAGCTGAGAGTGACCCAGCCCTTGCTGGGTGGTGTTTTTGTCTGGGCCCAGTGGAGGATGCGATGAATATAGTGGAAGGCCAGTGCTTCATCTGGGATTGGTGCTGTTTTCATGTCACAGCCTTGAGGAGGACGTTAAAGGTGTAATGCAGCCCATTTAATGTAAGGCAGACTGATCTTGATCATCTTTGTGGACAAGGATACTGAAAAGGGCATTTACAATGTCAATTGCTTTATAACCATTTGCCTCAGCTTGGGTAGTAGTCTCTGTGATAGTCATAATGTCAGTTAACACCAGTGCCAAAGACAGAACTATGGCATGAGCCACCAATAGTCAATTATTTTGCAGGCACACAGTGCCTTAAGCAAAAGGCCAGATGGTGAACTTTGGCTTCCTTAAGCACAGCAATGAAGACATATTTTTTTTTTCCCCAAGACAGTCGATAGTGTTTTTAAGAGACAAAGACACTAGGTGCTGGTAGTCTGGCTCGTTTAGTCTTCCATATACCCCACTAAAACGGTCCTAATTGCAACAATTCCCCTCAGGGATGGGGGGTGAATACAGTCAGGGGTAGACATAGACAATGTGTCATAGCAACAACCCATTCAGTAATGGGTGCCATAATGATGGAAGTATGTAGTGGCTTGAAGAGACCTACCTGTAGTCAGATCAGGATCTTGGTGGTGGTGGCCTCCAGTTGAAAACCAGAGAACATTATCTAATTCCTCCTCATTCTCATGCCAGGGATTTTGGGGATCACAGTCACCTGTGCACTATTATGCAAAAAGGCCTAAGAAATGAAATTCTCCATGTCCACTTTGAACTTTAACTTTGATATAGGGCCTCTATTCCTCACTGGGGACATAGGGACATTGGCCACGTGATAGTCTTGTTTTCTGTTTTTTTTTAAAATGAAAATATTTACATAAAAATTGGCAGGGCTCTCTAATTCTTTTCAAAATTCAATGGGAGAAGAGGAGAGCAGCATTTTTATTAGTTATAGGGGCCAGCACTGGGCAGACCCTAGGAGGCTGCCATTGAGCCCACAGTGGTACACTACCACCAGGCCATGAGTTAAGTGAAGAGCCCGTTAATCTCCTTTTGTGAGTCCTTATTTTTGGGTAACCAAACCTAGAGATCACTTTGGTGAGGCCCTTACTTAGATCATTGAGGAGTGTGTGCCCAATGACTATTTTTATGTTGCTGTCTCTGATGATCTCTTTTTGCTTTTTTGTAGCAGTTGCTTCTTCCATGCTGAGAAATTTGTCATCTCTAGGCCATTGATTACAGTATCACAATAAATGAAAAAAATTATGATCTAGATCAGTGGTCCTCAACTTTTTTCACACCAGAGAAAGTGAACAAATTTAACATTTTTTCCATGGACCAGGGCCGAGGTGGGGGATGATTTTGGGATGATTCAAGTGTATTACATTTATTGTGCACTTTATTTATATTATTATTACATTGTAATATGTAATGAAATAATTATACACCATAATGTAGAATCAGTGGGAGCCCTGAGCTTGTTTTCCTGCAACTAGATGGCCCCATGTGAGGCTAATGGAAAACAGTGACAGATCATCAGGCATTAGATTCTCATAAAGAACACACAACCTGGAACCACCCAAGATGGCTGAATAGGAACAGCTCCAGTCTACAGCTCCCAGCATGAGCGACCAAGAAAATGGATGATTTATGCATTTCCAACTGAGGTACCAGGTTCATCTCACTGGGACTGGTTGGACAGTGGGTGCAACCCATGGAGTGTGAGCCGAAACGGTGGGACATCGCCTCACCCAGGAAGAACAAGGGGTCAGGGAATCCCCTTTCCTAGTCAAGGGAAGCCGTAACAGACAGTACCTGGAAAATCAGGACACTCCCACCCTCTTACAGCACTTTTCCAACAGTCTTAGCAAATGGCATACCAGGAGATTATATCCCACGCCTGGCTTGGTGGGTCCCACACCCATGGAGCCTTGCTCACTGCTAGCACAGCAGTCCAAGATGAAACTGCGAGGTGGCAGCAAGACTGGGGGAGGGGTGTCCGCCGTTGCTGAGGCTTGACTAGGTAAACACAGCAGCTGGGAAGCTCGAACTGTGTGGACCCCACCGCAGCTCAACAAGGCCTGCCTGCCTCTGTAGACTCCACCTCTGGGGGCAGGGCGTAGCTGAACAAAAGGCAACAGAAACTCCTGCAGACTTAAATGTCCCTGTCTGACAGCTTTGAAGAGAGCAGTGGTTCTCCCTCCATGGAGTTTGAGATCTGAGAATGGACAGACTGCTTCCTAAAGTGAGTCCCTGACCCCCGAGTAGCCTAACTGGGAGACACCTCCCAGTAGGGGCCGACTGACACCTCATACAGCTGGGTGCCCCTCTAAGACAAAGCTTCCAGAGGAAGAATCAGGCAGCAACATTCGCTGTTCTGCAATATTTGCTGTTCTGCAGCCTCCGTGGGTGATACCCAGGAAAACCTGGTCTGGAGTGGACCTCCAGCAAGCTCCAACAGACCTACAGCTGAGGGTCCTGACTGTTAGAAGGAAAACTAACAGAAAGGAATAGCATCAATATTGACAAAAAAGGACATCCATACCAAAACCCCAAATGTAGGTCACCATCATCAAAGACCAAAGGTATATAAAACCACGAAGATGGGGGGAAACCAGAGCAGAAAAAAGCTGAAAATTCTAAAAACCAGAGTGCCTCTTCTTCAAAGGATTGCAGCTGCTTGCCAGCAACAGAACAAAGCTGGATGGAAAATGACTTTGACGAGTTGAGAGAAGTAGGCTTCAGAAGATGGATAATAATAAACTTTTCCAAGCTAAAGGAGGATGCTTGAAACCATCTCAAGGAAGCTAAAAACCTTGAAAAAGGATTAGAAAAATGGCTAACTAGAATAAACAGCATAGAGAAGACGTTAAATGACCTGATGGAGCTGAAAACTGTGGCACGAGAACTATGTGATGCATGCGGAAGCTTCAGTAGCCAGTTCAATCAAGTGGAAGAAAGGGTATCAGTAACTGAAGATCAAATGAATGAAATGAAGGGAGAAGAGAAGTTTAGAGAAAAAACAGTAAAAACAAACCAACAAAGCCTCAAAGAAATATGGGATTATGTGAAAAGACCAAATTTACGTTTGATTGGTGTATCGGAAAGTAACAGGGAGAATGGAACCAAGTTGGAAAACACTCTTCAGGATATCATCCAGGAGAACTTCCCTAACCTAGCAAGGCAGGCCAACATTCAAATTCAGGAAATACAGAGAAAGCCACAAAGATACTCCTCGAGAAGAACAACCTGAAGACACATAATTGTCAGATTCACCAAGGTTGAAATGAAGGGAAAAATGTTAAGCAGCCAGAGAGAAAGGGCGGGTTACCCACAAATGGAAGCCCATCAGACTAACAGCAGTTCTCTCAGCAAAATTCTACAAGCCAAAAGAGTGGGGACAATATTCAACATTCTTAAAGGAAAGAATTTTCAACCCAGAATTTCATATCCAGCCAAACTAAGCTTCGTAAGTGAAGGAGAAATAAAATCCTTTAC
>NW_016803270.1:2179152-2182888 GCF_001698545.2 Rhinopithecus bieti | reverse complement strand
CTAGATTCAATGCCATCCCCATCAAGCTACCAATGAGTTTCTTCACAGAATTGGAAAAAACTGCTTTAAAGTTCATATGGAACCAAAAAAGAGCCCGCATTGCCAAGACAATCCTAAGTCAAAAGGACAAAGCTGGAGGCGTCACGCTACCTGACTTCAAACTATACTACAAGGCTACAGTAACCAAAACAGCATGGTACTGGTACCAAAACAGAGATATAGACCAATGGAACAGAGCAGAGTCCTCAGAAATAATACCGCACATCTACAGCCATCTGATCTTTGACAAACCTGAGAGAAACAAGAAATGGGGAAAGGATTCCCTATTTAATAAATGGTGCTGGGAAAATTGGCTAGCCATTAGTAGAAAGCTGAAACTGGATCCTTTCCTTACCCCTTATACGAAGATTAATTCAAGATGGATTAGAGACTTAAATGTTAGACCTAATACCATAAAAACCCTAGAAGAAATCTAGGTAGTACCATTCAGGACATAGGCATGGGCAAGGACTTCACATCTAAAACACTGAAAGCAATGGGAACAAAAGCCAAAACTGACAAATGAGATCTAATTAAAGAGCTTCTGCACAGCTAAAGGAACTACCATCAGAGTGAACAGGCAACCTACAGAATGGGAGAACATTTTTGCAATCTACTCATCTGACAAAGAGCTAATATCCAGAACCTATAAAGAACTCAATCAAATTTACAAGAAAAAAACAAACAACCCCATCAAAAAGTGGGCAAAGGATATGAACACACACTTCTCAAAAGAAGACATTCATATAGCCAACAGACATGTGAAAAAATGCTCATCATCACTCACCATCAGAGAAATACAAATCAAAACCCCAATGAGATACCATCTCACACCACTTAGAATGACAATCATTAAAAAATCAGGAAACGAGATGCTGGAGAGGATGTGGAGAAATAAGAACACTTTTACACTGTTGGTGGGACTGTAAACTAGTTCAACCATTGTGGAAAACAGTGTGGCGATGCCAAAAGGATCTAGACCTAGAAATACCATTTGACCTATCCATCCCATTACTGGGTATATACCTAAAGGATTATAAGTCATGCTGCTATAAAGACACATGCACACGTATGTTTATTGCAGCACCAATCACAATAGCAAAGACTTGGAACCAACCCAAATGTCCATCAGTGACAGACTGGATTAAGAAAATGTGACATACATCCACCATGGGAATACTATGCAGCCACGAAAAAGGATGAATTCGTGTCCTTTGTAGGGACATGGATGCAGCTTGAAACCATCATTCTCAGCAAACTATCGCAAGAACAGAAAACCAAATACCACATGTTCTCACTCATAGGTGGGAACTGAACAGTGAGATCATTCAGACACAGGAAGGGGATCCTCACACACCAGGAGGGATACTATTAGGAGATATGTAATATAAATGATGAGTTCATGGTTGCAGCACACCAACATGGCATATGTATACATATGTAACAAACCTCCACGTTGTGTACATGTACCCTAGAACTTAAAGTATAAAAAACAAAAAAAAGAGTCAAGATCCATTTCATGTGCAGAGACACACATAGGTTCAAAATAAAGGGATTGAGGAAGATCTACCAAGCAAATGGAAAACCAAAAAATGCAGGGGTTGCAATCCTAGTCTCTGATAAAACAGACTTTAAACCAACAAAGATCAAAAGAGACAAAGAAGGCCATTACATAATAGTAAAGGTATCAATGCAACAAGAAGAATTAACTATCCTTAATATATATGCGCCCAATACAGGAGCACCCAGATTCATAAAGCAAGCCCTTAGGGACCTACAAAGAGACTTAGACTCCCACACAATAATAATGAGAGAATTTAACACCACACTGTCAAGATTAGACAGATCAACGACACAGAAAGTTAACAAGAATATCCAAGTCTTGAACTCAGCTCTGCACCAAGAGGACCTAATAGACATCTACNCCAACAAAGATCAAAAGAGACAAAGAAGGCCATTACATAATAGTAAAGGTATCAATGCAACAAGAAGAATTAACTATCCTTAATATATATGCGCCCAATACAGGAGCACCCAGATTCATAAAGCAAGCCCTTAGGGACCTACAAAGAGACTTAGACTCCCACACAATAATAATGAGAGAATTTAACACCACACTGTCAAGATTAGACAGATCAACGACACAGAAAGTTAACAAGAATATCCAAGTCTTGAACTCAGCTCTGCACCAAGAGGACCTAATAGACATCTACAGAACTTTCCACCACAAATCAACAGAATATACATTCTTCTCAGCACCACATCACACTTATTCCAAAATTGACCACATAGTTGGAAGTAAAGCACTCCTCAGCCAATGTAAAAGCGCAGAAATCATAACAAACTGTCTCTCAGACCACAGTGCAATCAAATTAGAACTCAGAATTAAGAAACTCATTCAAAACCACTCAACTACATGAAATCTGAGCAACCTGCTCCTGAATGATTACTGGGTAAATAATGAAATGAAGGCAGAAATAAAGATGTTCTTTGAAACCAATGAGAACAAACACACAACATACCAGAATCTCTGGAACACATTTAAAGGAGTGTGTGAAGGGAAATTTATAACATTAAATGCCCACAAGAGAAAGCAGGAAAGATCTGAAATTCATACCTTAACATCACAATTAAAAGAACTAGAGAAGGAAGAACAAACACATTCAAAAGCTAGCATAAAGCAGGAAATAACTTAGACCAGAGCAGAACTGAAGTAGAGACACAAAAACCCTTCAAAAAATCAATAAATTCAGGAACTGGTTTTTTGAAAAGATCAACAAAATAGATAAATGGCTAGCAAGACTAATAAAGAAGAAAAGAGAGAAGAATCAAATAGATGCTATAAAAAATGATAAAGGGGATATCACCACTGATTGCACAGAAATACAAACTACCATCAGCGAATAGTATAAAAACCTCTTCACAAATAGACTAGAAAATCTAGAAGAAATGGATAAATTCCTGTACACATATGCCCTCCCAAGACTAAAACAGGAAGAAGTCAAATCCCTGAATAGACCAATAACAGGCTCTGAAATTGAGGCAAGAATAAATAGCCTACCAACCAAAAAAGTTCCAGGACCTGACGCATTCACAGTCTAATTCTACCAGAGGTACAAAGAGGAGCTGGTACCATTCCTTCTGAAAGTATTCCAAGCAATAGAAAAAGGGAATCCTCCCCAACTCATTTTATGAGGCCAGCATCATCCTGATACCAAAGCCTGGCAGAGACACAACAAAAAAAGAGGATTTTAGACCAGTATTCCTGATGAACATTGATGTGAAAATCCTCAAATTCTGGCAAACTGCATCCAGCAGCACATCAAAAAGCTTATCCACCATGATTAAGCCGACTTCATCCCTGAGATGCAAGGCTGGTTCAACATATGCAAATCAATAAACGTAATCCAACATATAAACAGAACCAAAGACAGAAACCACATGATTATCTCAATAGATGCAGAAAAGGCCTTTGACAAAATTCAACAGCCCTTCATGCTAAAATCTCTCAATAAACCAGGTATTGATGGGACATATCTCAAAATAATGAGAGCTCTTTATGACAAACCCACAGCCAATATCATACTGAATGGGCAAAAACTGGAAGCATTCCCTTTGAAAACTGGCACAAGACAGGGATGCCCTCTCTCACCACTCCTATTCAACATAGTGTTGGAAGTTCTGGCCAGGGCAATCA
>NW_016803270.1:2144796-2178587 GCF_001698545.2 Rhinopithecus bieti | reverse complement strand
AAACAAGAAATGGGGAAAGGATTCCCTATTTAATAAATGGTGCTGGGAAAATTGGCTAGCCATAAGTAGAAAGCTGAAACTGGATCCTTTCCTTATCCTTATATGAAAATTAATTCAAGATGGATTAGAGACTTAAATGTTAGACCTAAAGCCATAAAAACCCTAGAAGAAAACCTAGTCAATACCATTCAGAACATAGGTATGGGCAAAGACTTCATGACTAAAACATCAAAAGAAACGGGAACAGAAGCCAAAATAGACAAATGAGATCTAATTAAACTGAAGAACATCTGCACAGTAAAAGAAACTATCATCAGAGTGAACAGGCAACCTATAGAATGGAAGCAAACTTTTGCAATCTACCCATCTGACAAAGGGCTAATATCCAGAATCTACAAAGAACTTCAACAAATTTACAAGAAAAAATCAAACAACCCCATCAAAAAGCGGCAAAGGATGTGAACAGACACTTCTCAAAAGAAGTCATTTATGCAACCAACAGACACATGAAAAAATGCTTATCATCACTGGACATCAGAGAAATGCAAATCTAAACCACAATGAGATACGATTTCACACCAGTTAGAATGGCGATCATTAAAAAGCCAGGAAACAACAGGTGCTGGAGAGGATGTGGAGAAATAGGAACACTTTTACACTGTTAGTGGGAGTGTAAACTAGTTCAACCATTGTGGAAGACAGTGTGGTGATTCCTGAAGGATCTAAAAAACTAGAAATACCATTTGACCCAGTGATCCCATTACTGAGTATGTACCCAAAGGATTATAAATCATGCTACTATGAAGACAACATGCACCCATATGTCTATTGCAGCACTACTCACAATAGCAATGACTTGGAACCAACCCAAATGTCCAATGATAGACTGGATTAGGAAAATGTGGCACATATACACCATGGAATACTATGCAGCCATAAGAAGGATGAGTTCATGTCTTTTATAGGGACATGGATGAAGCTGGAAACCATCGTTCTCAGTAAACTATTGTGAGGACAGAAAACCAAGCACCACATATTCTCACTCATAGGGGACTTGAACAATGAGAACACTTCGACACAGGAAGGGGAACATCACACACCGGGCCTGTCATGGGGTTGGGGGAGGTGAGAGGGATAGCATTAGGAGAAATACCTAATGTAAATGATGAGTTAATGGGTGCAGCACACCAACATGGCACATGTATACACAGGTAAAAAAACCCACACATGGTGCATGTGTACCCTAGAACTTAAAGTATAATAAAAATAAATAAATAAATACATAAATAAATAAACTAACCATAAAAATAACTCGACCTAGATCCTTCATATGTGCAGTTCATAATAGGGTTTGTGTTCCTATGAGAATCTAATGCTGCTGCTGATCTGACAGGAGGGAGAGCTCGGGCAGTAATATGAATGATGGGGAGCAGTTGAAAATACAGATGAATCGTCGCTCACTCGCCCACTGCTCACCTACTGCTGTTTGGCCCAGTTTCCAACAGGCTACAGACCAGTTCTGGTCATGGCCTCAGGGTTGGGGACCCCGATCTAGATTATTTTACTGACCAATTTGCCTGACCTTAGAGGAGAGTTAATTTTAATTTGGCTCCCTAACCAGTAGGAGTGACACTTATAACCCTAGAAATCTGAGACTTTTAAAAAATCTTATCATTGACCGCTCTCACTCTCATCATTAACTGCTCTCACTCTCAAGCAAGAGACCAAGAGATCACCAGTATGGTTTGCAGGGCTGTATAGCCTCTGCAACCACGGCCTAAAAATGTATTTTAATCATAGGGAAGATAGCATGGGTGTGCCAAAGTTGTCAGAACCCAAATAGAACCCAGTTGAAAAAGAAGGGCTTGGGTGTTCCCTTCTCATTCTCCGACTTTGCTTATCCTCCTTGAGCAAAACCTCTTCTGTTATGACACTGTAAAGGGGGGGTTTTATAGTGACACCATCCACAAGGTACCACTAAGTTAGTTTAACAAGATTACCTCTTTCATCATGCAGGCAAATAATCCATTCCTCTAAGTTCTCCTAGACCTCACAGGAAAGCAATCCCAAAGGGGCTCTCCATTCCTTTTATTTAAACCACGAGTCTCAATCCCTTGCTGGGTCATAGGCTGTCTGTCATTGCCTGGTACCTCTTTAGAACTAAGAGCAAATAAATTAGCTTTAGAATTGGTGCATATTAGCTCGCAGGTTCTCTGAAAACTTTCAGTGTCATCTGCAGGGGACAATAGCAGTGGCCAAGGAATTTCTTCTCTAGCTTTCTCAGAGGCCCTCTGTTGGATCTCTAATTTGACCCACCAGGCATCTTTGCCTGAGAGTCTAGAGCTAAGGAGAAGGGCCACTGGTGTCCCTCAGAACCAAAAAGCTTATGTAAACAATCTGCTAGCACTCTCTGAGAGTGCCCCATGGTGTTGGACAGCACTTTCTAAGACCTACTGATAGGGCTGGCAGAGTGCACCATGGGACACTCAGAATCTTGCAAATGATCCACTAGTATCCCCCAAGAAGTCTCAACTCTAGCATCTCCCACAAATTCCCTGGGCATCTGCATGCTTTTTGCTTTTCCAGAAAGGCATTTTGCTTAATTGACCACCCTTTTCACAGCCATTTGTCACCAAGGGAGCTGCCAAGTGTGAAGATGGTCAATTAAGATAGCAAGCCAAATTGAAGGTAACAAGCCTTTATTCACTTACTGCAACAACATAAGCAAGAGTCTAAACATGGAAGGTCACTGACTCCATCAATATTACATTTTCCCCACAAAATGACATTGGGCAAGGGTAGGATGTATCAGCATAGAAGGGAGGGTAACTTCTCACTGTATGTACAGCCTTGTGTACCATATCATAGACCATATATATTCATTCACACATAGATGCACGTAATTATGTACCATAATTGATATTATACTATTGTTTCTGGTATATATACACACACACACACACATATACATGTATATATATGTGTGTGTATATATATACATATAACTCTGTGTGTGTATATATATGTTCATATATTTGTGTGTGTGTATATATATATGTTCATTCAACCAATCTCCTGTGCTTAAAAATCTCAATGGTTTTGAATACTTTGCAATTACAAATAATGCTGTAATGAATGACCTTGAGCATATGCATTTTCATTTTTTGGTCTATGATTATGTATTGACCTAAAGTATAAATAAGGAAAGTAGAGACTAATCTAAAACACATTTAATATCTAGGAATATTTATGAAATAATAATACGTCTTCAACACACATTGAAACTTTTCTCACCATTTTCATGTCAGATCTAGCATTAAGGTAGTTTACTTATAACTTTATAAGATGAAAGAAAATGTTGCTTCCACTTGTTATAAATTTGAACTCTAGGATTTCATAGTAGATTTGTTTTTTTGGTAAGGGACCAAATTTCTCTCTTAACATAGCGCATGGTGAAGAATCAAGTGAAAATTCTATGCTTAAACATCAAGATTCAGTGTCAAAAATCCAAGTGCAATTAGAGAAACAAGAAACTTCTGAAGGAGAAGGACGTAGCAGTAAGTATAATGATGATAGCATTTTATATTATTTTAAATTAATCTCAAAGGAACTTTTTTCTTTGGTTCATACTTATGTATTTGAGTACATATATTTTATAGATAATTTATACTCTAAAGTGTAAATACTCTAACATAACTCAAGAACAAAAACAAAGATAATGATATGTTTTGGTTAGAATTTCTTGTCATAATATTATTACACAACTTAGTTTATGCTCTCAGTATCCATCTCAGGGCAATAACAGGCTAATAGTTGTCTCATAAAAGATGGGTACCTTTCATCTGCTGCTGGCCATTTATGGGCACCTCTGATCTGTAGTAGTCCCAGTCAGTAGGCAGAGGTATTGCCGAGATCTGTAACTGAAGCAGCAAATGGAAATCAGAGAGGTACAAGGGCAGCCAAGGTGGCCAGTAGAAGGATTTCCAAGGTATCATGTTGGTCAAGGCCCCATTCAAAGGTAGTGGTCTTTATGGTAACCTGATAGAGGATGCTGTCTGATCTCTGTGGCTTGAATGTGACTATGGCGGCAGATGAATGGTCCCTCCTATTGCTCACATTATTTTTACTTTTTGAGTCAGAGCTGGCCAAAGACATGACAATCATCATCTCTAGAATGGAACACCATAGCCTTTACAGATTACACCCAGGAATTTCACTTGGGTTTTAGGTCCTTGTGCCTTGTCCAATGATAATGGCACAGTACATGCTGCAGGTGGGTGAACAGAGCATCTGGTTCCTTTTGGGTAGTGTCCTTGTCTGAGCCCACTAGGATGATTTCATAAACAGTGTGGAAGGTTATTGCTTCTTCCAGGAGTGGAACTTTGTCCAGGTCATAACCTATACATTGATTACAAATAGTTGGGGAATTTTGGAAGCCTTGTGGAAAGATATTAGTGGTTTATTGTAACCTATTCTACATAATTCTAACTAATCCTGATCATCCTCATGGAGAGGAATGCTGAAAGGACATTTGCTATGTCAACTGGTACATACCAAGTTCCTTCATCCTGAACAACAGCCTCTTTAACTGTCACAATGTCAGGTTACCACTGGTGCCAAAGGTAGCACGTATGCTTTTTAGAACCCTTATCAGTACAAGGTTTAGGCACCTGAGGTCTTTCACGTAGGCCAGATGGGTCTATTGAATGCAGAAATAGTGTATAGATAATTGACTTCTTAAAGCTCAGCAATGGGGGAAATTATTCCCTTTTTTATCCCCAGAGTATTAATACTGGTTTTGGTAGACATTGGTACTAGGTGCCAGTAGTTTGGTAGGTCATGATCTTCCACATATCCCACAGAATACCTGGACTGCTGCAAATCCCATTAGGAGGTGGGTGTAAATGCTAGAGTTGGTTCATATAGAAAATATATTTAACCAGTAATATATTCAGTAGTAGAGGCCATGACAATAGGGATGTATAGTGACCCAAAGGGATCTACCCCATAGTTGGTTTAGAAAGAGGTCCTGTTTGTGGTGACCTCAGATTAAAAAGTAGAAGGAATTATTTGTTTCCTCCTCATCCTCATGTCAGGGAATGTGAGGATCACAGTAATTTGTTGACCAGTATCCAAAAGACCCAAGAAATGTCATTTTTTCCCACCCCCACTTCAAACTTTGTCCTAAGTTTTGGTCCTCAGTTCCCCACTGGGGATATAGGGACCTTGTACTAACCCCTAGTCATGCTCATTTGTGAAAGATGAGAGATCTGGGTAAAAGTAGGAAGGATCTGTATGTTAGACCGCACAATGTATCACTCTAAATTTGGTAAGGTTACTTCCTTCATTAAGGAAGCAAACTACTCAAGTTTCAAGATTCACTGAGAAGGTTAGAGAAAATAACACTCATACTGCTCATAGTGGACATCACCACATGGACCTTAGTGCCTGGTGGGACCACCGTGGCTCACTGTCTATTGGAAGGCCCATCAATCATACTCCTTTGAGACCCTGTTGTTTTGTGACCAATCTGATAGATCTCCTCTAGAAGGCCATTGCCTGGATTGAGCAGATTGCCATTTTTATGCCACTCTTTCCATTGGCCAGTGTGTGCTATCTGGGCAGCAGCTATGTTTTCCATGCTCAAAATTTGCCAGTTAATATCTGGACTATATCTGATCCACATGACCTTAGGAGGAGGTTTGATAACTAGCAGAATTGAAACAAGTGAATCTAGAAATCTGAGTCTGGTCAACAATCTTATCATCTGTTGTTTTCACTCTCACTAGGCAACCAAGGGACTATCAGGGCGGCTGGCCAGGATACTGTAAAAAGTCCTTTGTTGGTTCTCTAATTTGAACACTGAGGGGGCTTGGTTAGAAAACTGGGGGCTATATTCCCAGGCAAGATGGCCAAACAGGAACAGCTCCAGTCTGCAGCTCCCAGCGAGACCAATGCAGAAGGCAGGTGGTTTCTGCATTTCCAACTGAGGTACCCGGTTCTTCTCATTGGGACTGGTTAGACAGTGGGTGCAGCTCAAGGAGGGCGAGCAGAAGCAGGGTGGGGCATTGCCTCACCCAGGAAGTGCAAGGGGTCAGGGAACTCCTTCCCCTGGCCAAGGGAAGCCGCGAGGGACTGTACCATGAGGGACAGTGCCATCTGGCCCAGATACTATGCTTTTCCCACAGTCTTCACATCACGCAGACCAGGAGATTCCTTCAGGTGCCTACACCACCAGGGCCCTAGGTTTCAAGCACAAAACTGGGTGGCTGTTTGGGCAGACACTGAGCTAGTTGCAGGAGTTTTTTTCAGATGACAGTGGCACATGGAATGCCAGTGAGACAGAACTGTTCACTCACCTGGAAAGGGGCCTGAAGCCAGGGAGCCGAGTGGTCTTCCTCAGTGGATCTCACCCTCACAGAGCCCAACAAGCTAAAATCCACTGGTTTAAAATTCTCCCAGCCAGCACAGCAGTCTGAAGTCGATGTGGGACACTTAAGCTTGGTGGGGGGGAGGGGTGTCACCATTACTGAGGCTTGAGTAGGTGGTTTTCCCCTCACAGTGTAAACAAAGCTGCTGGAAAGTTCAAATTGGGTGCAGAACCCACCATAGTGCAGCAAAGCCGCTGTAGCCAGCCTGCTTCTCTAGATTCCTCCTCTCTGGGCAGGGCATCTCTGAAGGAAAGGCAGCAGACCCACTCAGGGGCTTATAGGTAAAACTCCCATCTCCCTGGGACAGAGCATCTGGGGGAAGGGGCAGCTGTGGGCACAGGTTCAGCAAACTTAAATGTTCCTGACTGCTGGCTCTGAAGAGAGCAGCAGATCTCCCAGCACAGTGCTCGAGCTCTGCTAAGGCATAGACTGCCTCCTCAAATGGGTCCCTGACCCCCATGCCTCCTGATTGGGAGACACCTCGCAGCAGGGGTCGACAGACACCTCATACAGGAGAGTTCCAGCTGGCATCTGGCCGGTGCCACCCTGGGACAAAGCTTCCAGAGGAAGGAGCAGGCAGTAATCTTTGCTGTTCTGTAGCCTCTGCTGGTGATACCCAGGAAAACAGGGTCTGGAGTGGATCTCCAGCAAACTCCAGCAGACCTGCAGAAGAGGAGCCAGACTGTTAGAAGGAAAACTAACAAACAGAAAGCAATAGTATCAACATCAACAAAAAGGAAACCCATGCAAAAACCCCATCCGAAGGTCACCAACATCAAAGACCAAAGGTAGATAAATCCATGAAGATGAGGGAAAAACCAGTGCAAAAAGGCTGAAAATTCCAAAAGCCAGAATGTCTCTTCTTCTCCAAAGGATCACAACTCCTCGCCAGCAAGGGAAAAAAACAGGAGAGAGAATGAGTTTGACGAATTGACAGAAGTAGGCTTCAGGAGGTAGATAATAACAAACTCCTCTGAGCTAAGGGAGCATGTTCTAACCCAATGTAAGGAATCTAAGAACCTTGGTAAAAGGTCAAAGGAACTGTTAACTAGAATAACCAGTTTAGAGAAGAACATAAATGACCTGATGGAACTGAAAAACAGAGCACGAGAACTTTGTGAAGCATACACAAGTATCAACAGATGAATCGATCAAGTGGAAGAAAGGATATCAGAGATTGAAGATCAACTTAATGAAATAAAGTGTGAAGACAAGATTAAACAGGATGAAAAGGAAATAACAAAGCCTCCAAGAAATATGGGACTATGTGAAAAGATCAAACTTACGATTCATTGGTGTACCTGAAAGAGGTAGGGAGAATGGAACCAAGTTGGAAAACACCCTTCAGGACATTATCCAGGAGAACGTCCCCAAAATAGCAAGACAGGTCAACTTTCAAATTCAGGAAATACAGAGAACACCACAAAGATACTCCCCAAGTAGAGCAACCCCAAGACACCTAATCATCAGATTTACCAAGGTTGAAATGAAGGACAAAATGTTAAGGGCAACCAGAGAGAAAGGCCAGGTTACCTACAAAGGGAAGCCCATCAGACTAACAGCAGTTATCTCTGCAGAAACCCTACAAGCCAGAAGGGAGTGGGGGCCAATATTTAACATTCTTAAAGAATTTTCAACCCAGAATTTCATATTCAGCCAAACCAAGCTAAGCTCATAAGCAAAGGAGAAACAAAATCCTTTACAGACAAGCAAATGCTGAGAGAGATTTTGTCACCACCAGGCCTGCCTTACAAGAGTTCCTGAAGGAAGCACTAAATATGAAGGAAAGGAAAAACTGGTAGCAGCCACTACAAAAACATACCAAAATATTAAGACCAATGACACTGTGAAGAAACTGCCTCAACTAATGTGCAAAATAGCCAGCTAACATCATGATGACAGGATCGAATTCACACATAACAATATTAACCTTAAATGTAAATGAGAAAATGCCCCAGTTAAAAGACACAGACTGGCAGATTGGATAAAGTGTCAATACCCATTGGTGTGCTATATTCAGGAGACCCATTTCACATGCAAAGACACACATAGCCTCAAAATAATGGGATGGAGGAATATTTACCAAGCAAATGGAAAGCCAAAAAAACCCAGAGGTTGCAATCCTAGTCTCTGATAACACAGACTTTAAACCAACAAAGATAAAAAAAGACAAAGAAGGGCATTACATAATGGTAAAGGGATCAATGCAACAAGAAGAGCTAACTATTCTAAATATATATGCACCCAATACAGGAGCACCCAGATTAATAAAGAAAGTTCTTAGAGACCTACAAAGAGACTTAGACTCCCACACAATAATAGTGGGAAACTTTAACATCCCACTGTCAATATTAGACAGATCAATGAGACAGAAAATTAACAAGGATATTCAGGACTTGAACTCAACTCTGCACCAAGTGGACCTAATAGATATCTACAGAGCTCTCCACCCCAGATCAACAGAATATACACTCTTCTCTGCACCACATTGCACTTATTCTAAAATTGACCACATAATTGGAAGCAAATTATAACTCCTCAGCAAATGCAAAAGAATGGAAATCATAACAATCTCTCAGACGACAGTGCGATCAAATTAAAACTCAGGATTAAGAAACACACTTAAACTCAGACAACTACATCAAAACTGAACAACCTGCTCCGGAATGACTACTGGGTAAATAACGAAATGAAGGCAGAAATAAATAAGTTATTTGAAACCAATGAGAACAAAGACACAACAGAAAAGAATCTCTGGAACACATTTAAAGCAGTGTGTACAGGGAAATTTATAGCACTAAATGCCCACATGAGAAAGTGGGAAAGATCTAAAATCAACACCCTAACATCACAAAAGAACTAGAGAAGCAAGAGCAAACAAATTCAAAAGCTAGCAGAAGACAAGAAATAACTAAGATCAGAGCAGGACTGAGGGAGATAGAGACACAAAAAACCCTTCAAAAACCAATGAATTCAGGAGCTATTTTTTTGAAAAAATTAACAAAATTAGCCAGACTAATAAAGAGGAAAAGACAGAAGAATCAAATAGAAACAACAAAAAATGATAAAGGGGATATCACCTCGGATCCCACAAAAATACAAATTATCATCAGAGAATACTATAAACACCTTTATGAAAATAAACTAGAAAATCTAGAAGAAATGGTTAAATTCCTGGACACATACACCTTCCCAAGACTAAACCAGGAAGAAGTAGAATCCCTGAACAGACCAATAAGAAGTTCTGAAATTGAAATAGTAATTAATAGCCTACCAACCAAAAAAAAAAAGATGCCCAGGACCAGATGGATTCACAATCAAATTCTACCTGAGGTACAAAGAGGAGCTGGTACCATTCCTTATGAAACTATTCCAAACAATAGAGAAAGATGGAATTTTCCTTAACTCATTTTATGAGGCCAGCATCATCCTGATACCAAAACCTGGCAGAGACACAACAACAACAACAAAAATTCAGGCCAATATCCCTGATGAACATCGATGTGAAAATTCTCAATAAAATTCTGGCAAACAGAATCCAGCTGCACATTAAAAAGCTTATCCACCACGATCAAGTCAGCTTCATCCCTGGGACGCAAGGCTGGTTCAACATATGCAAATCAATAAATGTAATCCATCACATAAACAGAACCAATGACAAAACCACATGATTATCTCAATAGATGTGGAAAAGGCCTTTGACAAAATTCAACACCCCTTCATGCTAAAAACACTCAATAAACTAGGTAATGATGGAGTGTATCTCAAAATAATAAGAGCTATTTATGACAAACCCACAGCCAATATCATACTGAATGGGCAACAGCTGGAAACATTCCCTTTGAAAACCAGCACAAGCCAGCACAAGACAAGGATGCCCTCTCTCACCACTCCTATTCAACATAGTATTGGAAGTTCTGGCCGGGGCAATAAGGCAAGAGAAAAAAATAAAAGGTATTCAAATAGAATGAGAGGAAGTCAAATTGTATCTGTTTGCAGATGACATGACTGTACATTTTGAAAGCTCCATTGTCTCAGCCCAAAAAGTTCTTAAGCTGATAAGCAATTTCAGCAAAGTCTCAGGATACAAAATCAATGCGTAAAAATCACAAGCATTCCTATACACCAGTAATAGACAAACAGAGAGCCAAATCATAAGTGAACTCCCATTCACAAATGCTACAAAGAAAATAAAATACCTAGGAATCCAACTTATAAGGGATATGAAGGACCTCTTCAAGGAGAGCTACAAACCACTGCTAGACGAAATAAAAGAAGAGAAAAACCAATGAATAAACATTCCATGCTCATGGATAGGAATCATCAATATCATGAAAATGGCCATACTACCCAAAATAATTTATAGATTCAATGCTATTCCCATCAGGCTACCATTGGCTTTCTTCACAGAATTGGAAAAAACTACCTTAAATTTCATATGGAACCAAAAAAAGAGCCCGTATAGTCAAGACAATCCTCAGCAAAAAGAACAAAGCTGGAGGCATCACGCTACCTGACTTAAAACTATACTACAAGGCTACAGTCACCAAAACAACATGGTACTGGTACCAAAACAGATATATAGACCAATGGAACAGAACAGAGGCCTCAAAAAAAATGTCACACATGTAGAACCGTCTGATCTTTGACAAACCTGAAAACAAACAAGTAATGGGGAAAGGAAAAATGGTGTTGGGAAAAGTGGCTAGCCATATGCAGAAAACTGAAACGGGACCCCTTCCTTACACCTTATACAAAAATTAACTCAAGATAGATTAAATACTTAAACGTAAGACCTAAAACCATAAAAACCCTAAAAGAAAACCTAGGCAATACCATTCAGGACAGAGGCATGGGCAAAGACTTCATGACTACAACACCAAAAGCAATTGCAATAAAAGCCAAAATTGACAAAAGAGATCTAATTAAACTAAAGAGCTTCTGCACAACAAAAGAACCTATCATCAGCATGATCAGGCAACCTATAGAATGGGAGAAAATTTTTGCAATTTATCCATCTGACAAAGGACTAATATCCAGAATCTACAAGGAACTTAAACAAATTTATAAGAAAAAACCAAACAACCTAATCAAAAAGTGGGTGAAGGATATGAACAGACACTTTTCAAAAGAAGACATTTATGCGGCCAACAAACGTGAAAAAAGCTCATTGTCACTGGTCATTAGAGAAATGCAAATCAAAACCACAATGAGATACCATCTCACGTCAATTAGAATGGTGATCATTTAAAAGTCTGGAAACAGCAGATGCTGGAGAGGATGTGAAGAAAATGCTTTTACTCTGTTGGTAGGAGTGTAAATTAGTTCAACCATTGTGGAAGATAGTGTGGCAATTCCTCAAGGATCTAGAACTAGAAATACCATTTGACCCAGCAATCCCATTACTGGGTATATACTCAAAGGATTATAAGTCATTTTACTATAAAGACACATGCACATGTATGTTTATTGCAGCACTATTCACAATAGCAAAGACTTGAACCAACCCAAATGCCCATCAATGATAGACTGGATAAAGAAAACATGGCACATATATACCATGGAATACTATGCAGCCATAAAAATGGATGAGTTCATGTCCTTTGCAGGGACATGGATGAAGCTAGAAACCATCATTCTCAGAAACTAACACAGGAACAGAAAACCAAACACTGCATGTTCTCTCTCATAAGTGGGAGAAGAATAATGTGAACATATGGGCACAGGGAGTGGAACATCACACACTGGGGCCCGTTGAGGGGTAGGGGGACAAGGGGAGGGATAGCATTAGGAGAAATACCTAATGTAGATGATGGGTTGATGGGTGCAGCAAACCACCATGGCACATGTATACCTATGTAACAAACCTGCACGTTCTGCATATGTATCCCAGAACTTTAAGTATAATTATAATTTAAAAAAGACAACTGGGGGCTAAGGGAAGGATAGTGATTCCCCCTAAGAACATAGAATCTTATGTAAACATCTCTTAGAACTCTCTGTGGCATTCACTGCGCTTTCTGAGACCCATTGGCATAGCTGATGACCCTCAGACTCTTGCAGATGATCTGTACGCACTATCTAAAAGTGCCCCAGAGGCTTTCCAGTATCTCCCCAAGATGCTTAGTAGTAGCTTCAGGAATTTTGGTTTATGATTGCATAATCCCAGCACTTTGAGAGACTGAAGTGGGTATATTGCTTGAGCTCAGGAGTTCAAGACCAGCCTGGGCAACATGGCAAAACCCTGTGTCTACAAACAAACAAACAAACAAAAAAAAAAAACAAAAATTAGCCATGTGTAGTGGCTCATGCCTGTAGCCCCAGCTACTTGGGGGGCTGAAATGGAGAATAGCTTGAGCCTAGGAGGTTGAGGCTATAGTGAGCCGTGTTCACACCACTGTGCTCCATTCTGAGTAACAAAGCAAAAGCCTGACTCAAAAAGAAAAAAGGTATTTTATACTGTGAACTAATATGTTAATACCCCAAGATAATTTTAAAAAATAGCCCAGAATTGGTGACCTTTGGTTGAACTTTATAATACTATTTCATGGCTATGAGTCATAGAATCAGTATCCACCAACGTCCAATAACCGGCCAAAATTTGTCTCATGAAGAATGTGTAGATTTCAGCTGATTTGGGAAGATTATGAATTCAAAAACCCAATGGACACCTCAGTCCTGTGTCAGTGTCTTTCTGCCATAGACTCTAATTGGTGAACAGAGAAGTTGCTGAGATCTATAACTCAAAGGCAAATGTGGATCACAAGGGCTCAGGGTAAAGTTAGCAGCATGGCCCATTGGAAAGCCTCCAGGCAATCCTGTTGGTCAGAACATCACTCAAAAGTGGCAGCCTTACTAGAAACACAATATATGGGTGTCATCTAGATTTCTGCTTTTGTGATGTGAATGTTCTAGTAGCTGAATAGTCCCAGTAGTCTCTGGGACATCTTTATATTTGTTGGGATAGAGTGGGCCAAAGGCTTGACAATTGTCTCCTCTGGAATAAGACCTTATGCCCCTTTCTAGATCATACCCTGGAATTCACTTGGATTTTAGGTCTTTGTACCTTGTCTGTATTCTTGGGCTAGCTGTATTGCTGCATGTGGGTCAACAGGGCAACAGTTTTTCTTTGGTAGTGTCTGGACCCACCAGGAAGATGCCTTCAATATAGTAGAAGGTTAGATCAGGGACATGGATATTGAAAAGAGTATTTGACATGTCAGTTGTTGTATACTAAGTTCCTTTGTCTTGGGCAGTAGCCTCTGTGACAGTCACAAAGTCAATACTACCAGTGCTTAGGACTACACTAATGCAATGAACTGCCAATAATCAATCGCATCTCTATGTGTACCCAAGGCCAGTACTCAGTCCCCATCGGATTATTGAATGGAAAATTAGTCCCATAGAAAACTGGGTCTATGAAATGAAGTAGTTATATCTTTTCTCCCTTAGTTCATGGTTTTTTTTTTTTTTTTTTTTTTTTTTTTTTTTTTTGGTAGACAATAGCGTTAGGTACTATTACTCAGGTAAATTCATGGTCCCCACATGTCCCACCAAATGGCCCTAACTAGAGCAATTTTCTTTGGGGCTTGGGAATGAATTCAAGCAGGAAGATACTAAAACAACATATCTATACTGTTATACATTCAGTAGTGGGGGCCATAACAATGGAGGTTTTAGTGGTCCAGTGGGACCCGTGCATACTTGTGTTTGGGTAAGAGTGCTAGTGAAGTTGGCTTCATGCCCCAAGCCAAAGAGGATTGTCTGTTTCTCCTTTGTATTAGGTTCCTAGTGCTACCATAACAAATAACCACAAACTAGGCAGCTTAACCAATGGAAATTTACTGTCTCAGAGTTCTTGAGGCTAGTAGTACAACATAAGGTATCAGCAGGGTTGGTTCTTTTTGAGGGACTGTCAGTGAGAATCTGTTAAATGCCTCTGTTCTAATTTGTGGTAGTTCATTGGCGACATTTGGTGTTCCTTGGCAACATTTGGTGTTCCTTGGCTTGGAGATGCATCACTCTGGTCTCTACTTTCATCCCCACATGACTTTTTCTCAGTATACTTGTCTCTTACCTAAATATCCTGTTTTTATAAGGATATTATTCTTATTGGACTAAAGCCTACTGTTATGATCTCATTTTTAGTTGATTATTTTTGTAAAGACTCTATTTCCAAACAAAATCATGTTCTGAGGCACTAGGGTTTAGGAATTCTACAAATTTGGGGAAGATAGTGGGGACAATTCAACCTATAACAGTCTACTCTCTGATTCTAAATAGTCATGTTCTTCCCACATGCAAAATACATTCACCCCATCACAACATCTCCAAAAGTTCAACGCTAATTCCAAAGTCTTCTCTAGGCATCATCAATTCAAAGTTCCAAATTTCATCATTTAAATCGTTTAGATAATTATGGGAGAGACTTGAGATATGATTCATCCTGTGCAGAAGTCCTATTTGTTTGTGAACCTGTAAAACCAGACATTGCATTATCTGCTTCCAAAATGTAGTGGTGGGGCAGGCATAGGACAGACATTTTCGTTCCTAAAGGGAAAAATTGGAAGGAAAAAAAGGGGTCACAAGTCCCAAACAAATTCAGAATCTGGCAGGATAAATGTCTTTAGATTTTCAGACTTGAAAGTAGTCCTCTTGGTTCAATGCCCTGTCCTCTGGGCCTAGTGGGGTATGGCCCTGCCTCCTTTGATGTAGGTGGTGGCCCACCTCTTCAAACAGAAGGGGCAACAGCCCAGCCCTCTGGCCTGTGTCTTCTGGGCTCTTGGTGACAGTAGAAGCCCCACTGGTATTGGGACCATCCTTAGGGTCATTGTTCCTTTCTCTTGAAGGATAACACAATTGCAGCAGAATAGTTTATTGACCTGTTCCCTGTCTATAGAATCTTAGCAATCTGAAAGCCAACTTCTATTTCATCCTTTCTCTATCTCCTTCAGTTCAAGTTGTCAGGATTTCTGCTGAGATGGTTGATTAGATCCACAATTCACATATCTCATCTATTTAGCAAATAGTTGTGCAGTCATATCCTTGATGTTCTTTCCACAATGTGCTTTCTTATTTTTTTCAATACTGATAGGCTGAAGATTTTCTGAATTTTATGTTCTGTTTTCATTTTGCTTAACAATTCCTTATTTGATTTATCTATTTCCATCTTGCGTCTTACTATAACAGAAACGAGAAACCAAGATGTGCCTTAAACACTTTACCTAGAATCTCCTCAGATAAATATCCAAGTTCATTGCTTACAAATTTTACTTTCCACCCAACAGACAGAATTCAGACAAGCTCTTTGCAATTTTATAACAAAGATCACCTTTCCTCCAGTTTCCAATATGTTCTTCATTTCCATCTGAGACCTCACTAGAAGCACCTTTAACATTCATATTTCTGTCGACATTCTGTTCATGACAATATATGTGTATATCTAAGATGAGAGAAGCTTTCTCTGTAGTTCTTCCCTTTTCTTTCTGAGCCTTCACCAGAATCACCTTTAATATCCATATTTCTACCAACAATCTCTTCAAGGTAATCTAAGTTTTTTCTATCATATACCTCAAAACTCTTGCATCCTCTACCCATTACCCAATTCCAAAGTCATTTACACATTTTAAAGTATTTGTTACAGCAGTGATCCACTTCCCAGTGGTAGGGCTACCATTACAAACTACCCACAAATTGGGTGGCTTCAACAACAAAAAATTATAGTCAGCGGACTAGAAGTCTGGGACCAAGGTGTTGACAGGGTTGGTTCCTTCTGAGAACTAGAGGGAAAATCAATTCCATGCCTCTGCCCGAGCTCCTTGTGGGTTGCTATTTTTGACATTCCTTGGCTTCTATATGCATCACCCCAATCTCTGCCTTCAATTTCACATGTCATTTTCCCAGTGTGTGTGGGTGCTCCAATTTTCTGTTTTTATAAGGACAACATTTATATTGAATTAAGGCCCACTCTAATGACCTCATTTTCATTTATCTCTGTAAAGTTCCTATTTCCAAATAAGGTCACATTCTGTGATACCAAGGGTTAGGACTTCAACTTGTCTGTTTCAGAGGGGCACAATTCAACCCGTAACCCTCCCATCATAGTGTTAGGGATTACGGAGATCACAGTTAGTTGTGCACCAAATCCAAAAGGCCCAAGAAATTCAGTGCTCCTCTATATCCCTGTTGAACTTTTACCTTATATAACAAGGTAAAAGAAAAGAACAACCACCATTCTTCATAGGGACATAGGGACCTTAGCCTAATCCTTAGTCTTGTTTAGTTTTGAAGGCTGAGACATCAAAGGCTTAAGGCTTCTGACATCAAAGGCTTAAGACATCAAAGGCTCTTAAGGCTAAGACATCAGCCTTAAGAGTTGAATGAGAGTCTCCAGTTCTCCTCCAGCTTCACTGAGAGGAGCAGAAGGAATAGCGCTTTATTAATCAGGATCCATTACTTTGTAGACCCTAGCAGACCACCCTGTAGGGCCCCATGGCTCACTACCTTGCCATGAGTTCCTTGATGGGAGAGCCCATCAATTTCCTCTTTGAGAACCCACACGTAAGTAACCAGAACCAGTGATCTTGTTGTGAAAGTGCTTGCCCAGATGGTCCTGGAGAGAACGTGTGATTACCAGTTTTACATCACTCTTTCTGCCAGCCAGTTGTTGCTATCTGTGCAGCAGCTCCTTTTTCAATTCTGATGATTTGTCATCAGTGAATATCTGGATTGTGTCACAGACTGATCAGCATGGCCTTATGAGGAGGTTTAATTGAGTTCAATAACCAGTAGGAGTAAAATGAATGAACCTTAAAAACTGAGTCTCATTAACAGTCACATCTACCACCAGGGTGGCTCACAGGGAAGCTATATACACTGGAAGAATAGTCCAACTATGTTTTTTAAAGTCAAGGAACTTATCGGGTTGGACCAAATCTTTCTAAGCTCAAGTAATATCCAGCTGAGGATGTAGATGGTTTTGGATGCTTGCAGGTTTTCATCCCAGTCCTCTCTTCCTCCTCCTCTTTAGGCAAAGTGGCTGCTAATAGTATACTCTGAAAGTGGGGATCTATAATGATACACCCCACAAGATGACACTCTCACTAAGTTTTCCTCTACATCATGGAGGTGAAAAACCCAAGTCTCTAAGATCACTTCAGATAGATGTGTGAAGTGACTCCAAAGGGTTCTACATTCTTTTCCATTTTAGGCATGAGTCTCAATAATTTGCTGCATCACAGGCTGTCTTTCAGTGTCAGAGACATGCTTAGAGTTAACACTAGTAACTGGGTGCAGCTCAGCAACTCAGGGTCTCTGATGACTTTTACTGCCATTGCCTCTGAGATTGTATTACTAGGTAGGGATTGCTTCCCCAGCTTTCCTAGAGTTCCTCTTTGGGATTTATAATTTAACCCACCAAGCAAGCTCAGCCAGGGAATTGGAAGCTAAAGGGAAGGATCATTAGTTCTCCCTGAGATCTGAAAAGCTTATATAAACAATCACTAGCATTCCCCCAAAGCAACTCCAGGGCCCACAAAATACTTCCTGAGATACATTGTCATGGCTGGTGCTCTAATTAGACACAAGTGCTCTAATGGGACTCCCAGACTCTTGCAAAGGATTCATTACCATCATCCATGAGTGTCCCATGCATTTCTCTAACATCTCCCAAAAAATCTCTATGGGATCCTCAGGGTTCTTTTCCTTTCTAGAAGGGCAACATATTTACTGGTCAACTCTGCTCACTGCACCGCTTTGTCAGCGAGAGAGCTGCCAGTTGTTGAGTTAGTCAATTAATATAACAAGTCAAACTGAAAGGAATAATTAAGCCTTTTTTCGGATACTGTGATAATATAAACAAGAGTCTACACAGGAAAGGGCCCAGCTTTAGCAGAATTCCACTTTTCCCAGTTAAAGGAACCAGGTGAGTGGCAGATGTTTCATTTAAAAATGGGGGGATCATTTCATTGCCACGGGAACCCCAAATAAAAAGCTCTTGCCATTACATAGATGTGGCATGTGGAGAAGACCAGGAGTGGAAAAGTACTGAACACTGTCAGAAGAAAGTTGTCTTCAAGGCTGCCCCAGTAAGGTCATCTAAGCAGAGTCCCCTGAATAATACAGTGCCTTAGTTGAGCTCTCTACTCCCTCACAAGAAGGACTCCAAATGGAGGGTTCCTGAGCTAGGTGTGCAGAGATGAGTAAGAGCATGGTTGGTCTGGAGAGATCTGAACCCATACCTGCACATCCGTACAGAGACCACAGTGCACTGGCTCTATGTTACATCCAGTGTGGGGTGGAAAGCTGTCTTCCACAATAACTGCCAGATAATACCTTTGTACTTGTCTATGGGTGTGCCTGAAAGATCACACACAAGATTTTAACTTGAACCCATACTCCTTAGAATACACATATATATTTATGTGTATATATCTACTTACACATACATACACATGTGTATGTGTATATATTTGTACATAAACATGCACGGGCACATATGCATGCATGTGTACATGAATACACATATTTTAGAAATCATGAGATCTCTTGGATACCTTTAATTTTAGTGTCTCAGGGCTTGTTCTTGACTTCCTTCATTTTGTATGTGTATGTCCTTTCTTTTGTATTTTGAATCCTGACTCTCAAAGCACCAACTGATTTATGCATTTGCTCTATCCTGTAATACTTTGAAACTTTCACAGAATTGCTTAGCATATACTACTACAAAAACAAACATACTAAAAGAATTTCATGATTTGTTTGCAGTCTGCCCCCAACACTCTTGCCCAAGACTGAGGGTATGTTTCAAATACTGTATTTATTAATTACATGAATTAGTACTTGTTTTTTTGTTCCATATAGTAGGTTCATTTTATTAAGTTTCCTTTCAGTTTTAGTTTCTGCTTCTTATCCTTATTGAATTAATTTTATTTTTAGAATATTGTGTGCATGCATTTTGCATTGCTGTAAAGGAATGCCTGAGGCTAGGTAATTTATAAAGAAAAGAGGCTTATTTGGCTTACGATTATGTAGGCTGTACAAGCATGGTACCAACATCTGTTCAACTTCTGATGAGGCTTCAGGAAGATTTTAGCTGTGGCAGAAGGGAAGGGCATGTCACTTGGCAAGAGAAGCAAGAGAGAGATGAGGGACATCCCAAAATCTTCATCAACAACCAGATCTTATGTGAACTCCTTACCATAGAGAGAGCACCAAGCCATTCGTGAAGGATCTGCCCCCATGACCCAAACACCTCCCACCAGGCAATACCTCCAACCTTAGAAATCACATTTCAACATGAGATTTGGAGGGGACACACGTCCAAACCATATCAAATATGTAGAACATTATCCTATCTCCAAAAGTAAATATTATACAGAAGATATTCTTAGAAGAATATAATCTCTGCCACAGTCCTTCTCTTTGTATTCCCTTCCTTTTTCCTACCCTGTTGTCTTGTAGATAACCAACTACAGTGTTTGCTTGCTTATTTTACCTGTGTCTCATTTTGAAAAGGTTAATATTTCTCTGTTTCTCTCTATTTTTTTCTGATTATTTATTTCTGACCCAAAAGTTACCATCCCAGATATCCTGTTTTAAGATTATTTTCACTTAACATTATCTTCTAGAAATCCCTCTATGTTAGTTTATAGAAACCTTCATTATTTTCACATAATATGTATAGTATTATGTATAGTGATATGTAGAGTATTTATATCATATCATAATTTACAGTATATATATTTGTTTATTGAGTCAATATATTATACTTGAATATTTAGATGTGTTGAATATTTTGCAATTACAAATAATATGGTAATGAATAATGTGCATACAAATTTTTATTGTTTGGTCTATTATTATTATTAACCTACAGTGTAAATAACCCATGAATTCTGAAGACCAATAGAAAATATACTTGATGCCTTAGAATATTTATGATACAATGAGACAGCTTATGTAACACCCATTAAAACTATTTTCATCATTTTAATGTCAGATTTAAATTATGGTGATTTACTTATGATTTTATAAAATGAGAAAAAATATTGCTGTATACTTGTTATAAACTTCAAATATAGAGATTTCACAATAGATTTGTTTTTTCATTTTGCGGACTAAATACATCTCTTTATGTGGCTCATTTTGTAGTACCAGATAAAAATTCTATGTTTGTTCATCAAGATTCAGTGTCAAAACTCCAAATGCAAGAAAAGAAAAAAGTAACTCCTGGAAGGGAAAGGCGTAATAGTAAGTGTAGTAATTATAGATAACTTTAAATTATTTTAAAATTGAACTTATCAGAAGATCTTTTTCTTTGATTCCTGAATGTGTATTTTAGCATATATTTTAAGGAAATTGTAGACTTTGCCTGAAGTATGAACACTTTAAGGTAAGTAGAGAGCAAAAATGAAAATGTTAACTTCATGGTGGAGTTTCTGGTCATAAGATTATTTCACAGCCATTGGACATGCACTCAATATCTATCAAGGCCCAATAATTGGCCTACAGTATCTCAAAGAGTGTACCTTTCAGCTGACTCTGGGAGATTACAGTTTCCTGGAGATTATACCCAATGATCACTTATCACGTGTAGTGATGTTGTTCTTCTCTAGCCTTCAGTCAACAAACTGAGAGGTTGTTGAGATCTGTGACTCAAACAGCAAGTGGGAATTACAGGAGCCAAGGAGAAGGATAGTCCTGAAGGCTTGTTGGTTAGCCCTAGGGCATTTTGTTGGTTGAGCACCACACAAAGGTAAGGTCTTCTTGGTACCCTCATAGATGGGTGGCCATCAAGTTTCTTGTGTGGTGGGGAGTGTTAAAGTGTCCATGACCAACAATGATTGAGCTTCCTTTTCATTTTAGGGGATTAAGAGGACCAAAAGATAGGCAGTCATCTCCTCTGGAATGCGATGTGCTCCTTCCCAGATTACAACACAAGGATTTCACTTTAGTGCTAAGTTTTTTTTATGTATTAATGGCCTAGCCAGTCTTTATTAGTTGGTGCCTGTGTCTGGACCCACCAGGAAAATGCTTTCAATATAGTAGAAAGCTAGTGTACTCTCCAAGAGCAGAAATTTTTCCAGGTTACACCCTATCCATGGATGATAGATAGTTGGGGATTTTGGGTAGTCTTGTCGAAGGACATTAGTGGTATATTGCAACCTATTCCACATAAGAATACACTGATCCTTATCATTGGTATGGACAGGGATGCTGAAAAAGGAATTTTGTATATCAGTTGTTTTATACTAAGTTCTTTTCTCTTGGGCAGTAGTGTCTATGACAGTCACAAAGTCAGGTACTGCCAGCACCCAGGGCTGCACTGTGGCATTGAGCAGCCAATAATGCATTGAGGCTGTGTGCATCTGAGGTCATGTGCACAGGTCAGATGGAGCTGTTTAATGGAGGATTAGTCTCACAGGAAACTTTGTCATCCTTAAGTACAGCAGTGAAGGCATTTATTTCCTTTTTTACCCCAAGCAATCAGTGTTGTTTTTGAGAAACAACAGCACAAGGCAGTCGGGTAGGTACATGGCCTTTCACATGCCGCACTAAAATGACCCCAACTGAGCAATTTTCTTCAGTGCTTGTGGGCAAAGGTGAGCAGGTGTTCACTTAGTGATACATTTATAACAAAATATATTGAGTAGTGTGCACTATAACAGTAGAATTTGTAATTGGCTAAAGAGACCCACCCAAAGTTGGGTCTAGATAAAGTCCCCATTGGTGGTGACCTCAGATTTCAAACTAGAGAGAATTATCAGTTTCCCCTTCATTCTGATGCTGAAGTATATATTCACAGTCACTTATATACAAGTATCCAAAGGCCCAAGAAATATAATTATCCACACCTTCCCATTTAACTCTGAACCGGGTCCCCACTGGGGATTTGGGACTTAGCCTAACCCCTGGTCTTGTTCATTGTTGGAAGATGAGAGTTCTCAGTAAAAATTAGAGGGGCTCATTAATTCATCTCCAAATTCACAGGGAAGGGTGGATGGAGTAACATTTTATTAATCATAGAGTCCTCAATGTGCTGACCCTAGTAGGGCCGATCAACTACATTGTTTAGTAGCCCGATCTAGAGATTGTCTCTACATGCATCATTCAGGAGAGGGTGCTTGATTGCCATTTTATTAGGTTGGTACAAAAGCAATTGTGGTTTTTGCCATTAAATTGCTTTTACACTAACCTAATACATCACTTTCCTGCTGGTCAGTCTTTTCTACCTCAGGAGCTGCTGCTTTTCCCATGCCTGAAAATTTTTCAGTTAAGTTCTGGATTTTGTCACAGAACGTATGACCTGACCTTATGCGTGAGTTTCATTGAATTGGAAAATCAGCAAGAGTGGCATGAAAGAACCTAGAAATCTGAGTCTGGTCAACCACCTCCTCTATTGTTCTTACTCTTGATTGTAGAACCAAAGGACTACCAGCGTTGTGATTCACAGGGCTGCTCTAGCCTCTGCAAGGGTGGTCCAAACATGATTTTAGTGGTAGGTTCATCATGGTTATGCCCAAGTGATCAGAGCCCAAGCAATTACTAAGCTGAGGAATGAGAAGGTCTTAAAGTTGGCATCTCATATACCCCCTTTCTTTGTCCTCCTTGAGTGAAGCTTCTCTGTCCTGACACTCTGAAGGAGGGGTTCTGTAGTGACTCATTCCACAAGGTACCACTTTTTCTCATTAAGTTTAAGAAGAGTACATAATGTTCTAAGGTGTCTTCGGTAGGTAGGTAAAGTGATCTCAAAAGGTTCTACATTAAAAAAAAAATCCTTTACAATTTAACCATAAGTCTCAATACTTTGCTGGGACATAGGCCGTCTATCATTGCCTGGTAGCTGTTTAGAACTAACAGCAGTCATTGGGTGCGAATTAGCTCACAGGTTCTCTGGAAACTCTCAGCCCCATCTCCACATAATTATATACTGTAATTATACCATTGTTTGTGGTATATATATCTGTTCATTTGACCAATCTCCTATGTGTGAAAATCTCAATGGTTTTGAATAATTTGCAATTAAAAATAATGCTATAATGAATGAGCTTACGCATGTGCATTTTCATTTTTTGGCCTATGATTATATATTAAGCTAAAGTATAAATCATCATGTATTATGTAAGTATTTTGATTATGTATTAAAGTGTAAACTTATGAATCCTGGAGACCAATATAAACTTTATTTGATGCTTCAGAATATTTATGAAATAATGGGTTAGCTTCCACAACAGCCATTAAAACTATTCTATTTTGTGTCAGATATAGCATTATGGTAATTTACTTATAACTTTATAAAAATAAGACAAATGTACATGTTATACATTCATAGATTTATTTTTCCATTTGGTGGACTAAATGCATCTCTTGATATAGCTCATATTGTAGTACCAAATGAAAATGTGGTTTCTGTTCATCAAGATTCAAAGTCAAAACTCCAAATGCAAGAAAAGAAACAAATAAATCCCAGAGTGGAAAAGCACAAAAGTAAGTATAATAATTATTGATAACTTTAAATTATTTTATATGGAACTCGTCAGATCTTTTCCTTTGATTCACCAATGTGTACTTCAGACTATATTTTATCAACTTTTAATTTTGACCTAAAGTGTGAATACCCTATGATAACTAGAGAACAAAAGTAGTGATATTTTTTGGTTGGTATTTGAATGGTCATTAATTACTAAGTAGTATCACTGCTCCTCACATGCTCATGAAAACTATTCATATGATTTTCTCATTTGACTTACATGGGTGGAAAGTCTGATGATTACTTGGCATATCCAGAAGTTCTATTGCACATCTATTTTTTTTCTATTTAGCATTTCCTTTTGAAATCCAAAAAAAGGATATATCACTTGAGCATCTGTTGCCTAAGGAGAAAGTTTTATTATCAAGAAGAGAATCTCAAACCAAGAAACTTCAAGCTAAAGTAACTTCAAGAAAAGTAAGTAATTATTTATAAATCTTACAAATTATTTTTATTAAATTCAGGAGAAATTTGTTTTTGGTTCATAAATATGCCTTCAACCATATGCTTCTTTTGCCACTTATTTCCATCACACTACCAGATCTTTATTGATGACTTGTTTCTTTTACAATTACTGAGTTACCTGTGTCAAATCTGCCACTTTGTGAATTTCTCTGTTTCTTCTTGTATTAGTATCAGGTTTTGCTTTGTATCTTATAATGCTCTATTTTTTGTGTGTGTGCAAGTAAACTTAAATTTATATTCTTCAAGGACAGAACAGTTTTTTCCTTATGAAAGGATTCACTTTACCATTTTCATAATTTTTGTTTGTTTTCCTTAATAACTACTTTATCTGTTATTATGGCTCCACAAACTTTCTTCCGGTTGGTATTTGCTTGATACATTTTTTTCATCCTATTGACTTCTTTGTTTCTTTGTGATTTTGCTATGTCTATTGTAAGAAACTTATAATTGTGTATACTCTTTTTAAAATCAGCTTGAATTTTAAGTTCTGAGGTACATGTCCAGGATGTGCAGGTTTGTTACATAGGTAAATGTGTGCCATTGTGGTTTGCTGCACAGATCAACCCATCATCCAGGTATTAAGCCTAGCACCTATTAGCTGTTCTTCCTGATGCTGCCCCTACTCCTGCCCTCGACTCCAGACAGGCCTCAGTGTGTGTTGTCCCCGACGTGTCCATATGTCTCATTGTTCGACTCCAACTTATAAGAGAGAATATGTGATGTTTGGTATATGCTTATATTTAGTCTGATATTTTTTCTTTTAATTATCTCTTATAACCATACATAATCTAATTATTGATTTTTTTAGGTGCAATTATATCATTTTCCTGGCTTCTCCTATTTTCCTACATGGTATGTTTCTTTCACTCTCTTTCTACTCTATTTTTTATCATTATACATTTTCCTTAGCAATATTTGGTACCAAAATTTTAAGCTTTACCTAAAGTATGAATATAATAAGAAAATAAGGAAAATTTTAAATATACAAGTATTTATAATAATGTTTATAGTAGTAAATAAAATAATGTTTATAAATAAAATATATTTAATACCCATGTATATAAAAATTAACAGAACAGCTTTTGGCACAAGTAAAAATGTATTTTTATGCTTATATTTTAACTAGACACTGATGTGCTTATATCATTAAAAAATAAGACAAAATATCATTGAGTAATTAATATATATTTTGAATCTAGAGGTTGCACCATAGATTCAGTTGCTTTTAAGAGCCTTCCTTCTTATAGTCCAGAAAAAGATGAGGTATCAGATGAAAATCTTTTGCCTGCAACTGGAGCTGCCAGAAAGAAGAGATTCCATAGTAAATATGGAAATAATTAATATTATTAAATTATTTGTAATTACATTAATGAAATTTTAATTAAGCAGAATTTTGTCCGTGGATATGTATTCTGCTACAATGTTATAGACATCCATTGAACTCATTTTTTGTTGTGTTATTTAAATTTATTTCTATATTTCCTTGAATCTCGATTATCAATTATTGAGAGATGTATATTAAATTATCCCACTATGTGGATTTACCTATTTCTTCTTACAGTACTGTCCATTTTCCTTATACTGTCTACGTTGTTAGATGTATACAAGTAAAAGGTTAGATTTTCCTTATGAACTCAACCTTTTATTTTTATGAAAGGGATCATCTTAGTCTCTAGTAAGGTCTTTTGACTGAAAGTCTATTTTGTCTAACATTCACATAATTACTGTAGAGTAATTTTGGTTAGTGTTTGCATTTTTTCAGTCATATCTCTAATGAAGAACTTATAGTTAAATTGTTTATCAGTTCAATGTGTCTGTCTTTGTTTTTAGAATATGTAAAATATGTAATCCATTTACAATTATTGTACTTACTGATATATTTGGATTTAAATATTTTGGGTGGGGTGTTTTCAATTTTTTTTATTTGATTCAGATTACTTTCTATTTTCTTTCTTTCCTTATTTTGGAATTACTTTTAATCAGTTTAATTATTCAGTGTGTCACCTATGTCATAAAAAAACTTTTAAAAATGTGAATACACTTAGTAAAATAAAGTCTAATTTGAACTTTCTAAGTGTATGTATGAAGTAACAAGAGTGCCTCCACATACGTTCAGGAAAAGTACTCTGATGGGTTTTGCATTTACCTTCATGATTCATTTTGAAAATGCATCAGAGGTTTTATTGTGTGACATTTATTTAAATTGTATTGACTAGTGTAAAGTCTTATAAACCTGATAGGGCCAGGCACGGTGGCTCACACCTGTAATCCCAGCACTTTGGGAAGCTGAGGCAGACGGATCACGAGGTCAGGAGATTGAGACCATCCTGGCTAACACGGTGAAACCTCGTCTCTACTAAAAATACAAAAATTAGCCGGACATGGTGACAGGCGCCTGTAGTCCCGGCGGCTCAGGAGGCTGAGGCAGGAGAATTCCTTGAACCCGTGAAGTGGAGGTTGCAATGAGCTGAATCGACTCCTGCACTCCAGCCTGGGCGACAGTGAGACTCTGTCTCAAAAAGAGAAAACAAAACAAAACTGATAGGAAACTTTGAATGGTTCGTTCTATATATTAATAATTCAGAGACTTTACAGTAAAGTCTTTTTCACTTTTTATTGGGTTAAAAGCCTTTCTTTATTTTAAATTCTGCTACTGTGATTACTTATTTCTCTATCTCTTTGCAGTTCTGCCAATGTTTGTTCTGTTTCTAAAGCTTTTTTATTATATACATAGACATTTTAAATTGTTAAGTTTTCTTAAGAGTGCCGAAACTATTGTCTTTATGGTGGACATTTTTAAAAATAGACTTAATTTTTGGATCATTCTTATGTTCACAGTAGAGAGGAAGATAGAGATTTCTCATATACCACCTTCCCGCACCTACATGTAGCCTCACCCATAATATGATGGACATTTTGTAGTAACTTTATTTGCCATTGATCTGTCAGATATTAACATAGCATCTTTTAATATAAGCATTTGCAGAACACAGTTTTCATCATTATACTTTCAAACTTTTGTATTATTATAGCTTAGCTGTATTATATGTGTTAAATGTATTATAGTTATTTTTTAAATCCAATGTGGCAATCTTTGAATTGAAAATATAACATTTAACACATTCATATTTAATGTAAGTACTGATATTTTGTGGGTTAATATACTATCACTTATGTTTTCTGTATTTCTTGCCTGATCTGTTTTTGAATCTCCTTTTAAAGCTTATTTTAATATGTTTTGATCATTTTATTACCCATATCTGTTATAAAATTTAACTTTATTATAAAATATGAATACCTTATGAAACCATTTTCTTGACAAGTTCTCCTATATTTTTACAGTTTACATACTTAGCCTATAACTCACTGTCTCAACAACGTGGTATTTGATTATATTATTTCAAAACATGAGAGGAAATATTGAGGGATAATTGATATGTATTTTGAATCCCAGAGGTTTTTTGATAAATTTGTTTCTCTAATGGATTAAAAGCATCTTTTTTGTAGCTCAGAAAATAGAAGAGGTATTAGATGAAGATTTTTTACCTGAGGATAAAGTTGCATTTTCAAAAGCAAATCTCTAGCTAAGATATTTGGAGCTATCAAAATGGAAACACTAAATAGTATGATAATTTTCAATAGCATTGATTTATTTTTAATTAGAGTAAGCTGAAGAATTTTGTTCTTAGCTTTGTGACTGTTTAGTCAGTATGTCTTTTGTGTACATCTATTAGATCAAATATATTTATTGTTCTGTTCAGTCCTTACTTTTTTCATTGAAGTTTTTCTGTTTATTCTGTATTACTAAGAGATGTATGTTAATTTCTCCCCCTGTGATTATGGATTTCTCTATGCCTTATGGTAGTTCTGTCAAATTGGTTTATATATTTGGACAATATTTTATTTATTTATTGTGTACAAATTTATACTTTTTACCTGGTAAATAGAAACTGTTTGTTAATCTCTGAAAATGCATTTTGTTTTATACAAATCAAAACCGTAGTGAGATACCATCTCATACTAGTCAGAATGGCTATTATTTAAAAGTCAAAAACAGCACATGCTGGTGAGATTGTGGAGAAAAGGGAACGCTTATACACTGTTGGTAGGAGTGTAAATTTGTTCAACCATTGTGCAAAACAGTATGGTGATTCTTCAGAGAGCTAAAAGCAGAACTACCATTCAACACAGCAATCCCATTACTGGGTAAATACCCAGAGGAATATAGATTATTCTACCATAAAGATACATGCACATGAATGTTCACTGCAGCACTATTCACAAAAGCATAGATATGGAATCATCGTAAATGCCCATCAATGACAAATTATCTGGATAAAGAAAATGTGGTACATATACACCATGGAATACTATACAGTCAGAAAACAGGACAAGATCATGTCTTTTGCAGGAACATGGATGTAGCTGGAGGCCCTTATATTTAGCAAACTAATCCAGGAACAGAAAACCAAATGCTGCGTGTTCTTACTTATAAGTGGGAGCTAAATTATGAGAACTCATGAACACAAAGGGAACAAAAGACACTGGGGTCTACTTGAGGGTGGAGGGTGAGAGAAGGGAAATGAGCAGAGAAGATAACTATTGGGTATTAGGCTTAATACCTGGGTGATGAAAAAATCTGTACAACAAACCTCCATGACATGAGTTTACCTATGTAACAAACCTTCACAAGTACCCCTGAACCTAAAATGAAAGTTAAAAATAAATAAATAGACTGGCCGCAGTGGCTCACACCTGTAATCCTAGCACTTTGGAAGACTGAGTCAGGCAAATTGCCTGAGCTCAGGAGTTTGAGACCAGCCTGGGCAACACGCTAAAACCCCATCTCTACTAAAATACAAAAAATTAGCCAGATATGGTGGCACATGCCTGTAATGCCAGCTACTTGGGAGGGTGAGGTAGGAGAATCTCTTGATCCAGGGAGGTGGAAGTTGCAGTGAGCCGACATTGTGCCACTGCACTCCAGCCTGGGTGAGAGCGAGACTTCATCTCCAAAAAAGAAATAAAATAAATAAATTTTTAAAAACGCATTTTGTTTTAATGTTTATCTGATATTTGTACAGCTACATATGCTTTCTTGTGATCAGTATTTACACAGTCTTTTGTAAACAGTGTAGACAGAGGGTCTTGGTACCTATATGGTTTCAGTAATTTTTTCACAATACTCCTAAACCACAAAAGAAGTCCAACAATTTCTTTATTAATTAGGTGCAAAACAACTCAGTACCTGTTAGATACTGCATAACTTTTGTAGGGACATATATTTTCTACACAGGTAAAAACCAAGGAGCACGATTGCTGTATCATATAGTAATACTATATTTAACTTTGTAAGAAACTGTTAAACTGTCTTCAAAGTAGCTGTAGTGTTTTGCATTCCTGCCAGCAATGAGCAAGAGTTCCCATGTTCCTTGCCAGTTTTTGTGTTTTTAATGCTTTGGATTTTAACCATTCTGATAGGTTTGTAGTGGCATCTCGTTGTTTATTTAATTTACAATTCCTTAATGACATATATGTTGAACATCTTTTTATATGTTTATTTGCCATCTATATATCTTTTTTGGTATCCCTTCAGCTCTGTTGCCATTTCTTGCACAGTGTCTTTCACAGAGCAAAATGTTTTTATTTTAGTAAGCACAACTTATCAATTTTTCATTCATGGATTGTGTGTTCGTTGTATCTAAAATGCCATCACCAAATTTAAGGTCACCTACACTTCTTCCTTTGCTATCTTCTAGGAATTTTATAGTTTTGCATTTTATATTTAGATCTATGATCCACTTTGAGTTCATTTTTGGTAAGGTGTAAGGTCTTAGATTAGATTCATTTTTTGCTTACATGTGGATGACTAGTTATTCCAACATTATTTGTTGAAAAGACTCCTTTCTCTATTGAATTTCCTTTGCCTCTTTGTAAAAATTTATTGACTCTATGTATGTGATTCTTTTTATCTCTCTTCTGTTCCAGTTGGTCTATTTGTCTATTGTTTCATCAACAGCACACTGTCTTGATTTCTGTAGGGCTACAGGAATTTTTAAAGTTGGGTAGTGTCAATCCTCTGATTTTGTTGTCCTTTAATATTGTGTTAACTCTTCTGGGTCTTTTGCCTTTCCATTCAAATTATAATCAGTTTGTTGATTCCATTTTGATTCCCACAGAATGGCTTGTGGGAATTTTGATTGAGATTGCACTGAAATGAGTTGAAAAGAACAGACAACTAACAATATTGAGACTTCCTATTCTTTAATATGGACTATTGCTCCATTTAGATCTTAGATCTATTTATTCTTTGATTTCCTTAATCAGAGTATTTTAGTTTTTTTACATATATCTTATACATATTTTGTTAGGTTTATAACTGTCTCATTTTTTTGATGATAATGTAAATGGTATTGTGTGTTTAATTTGAAATATCACTTGTTCTTTGTTGGTATATAGGAAAGCAGTTGACTTTTGTATATTAACCTTGTATCTAGCAACCTTGCTATAATGGCCTATTAGATTTTTGTTGTTGTTGAACTAAAATAATTTTACTCATTTTATATTTCTTTTATTCTCTTTTCTTGTCTTATTGCATTAGTTAGGACTTCCAGTACAATGTAGAATAGGTGTGGTGAGAAATGATGTCCTTGATTTATTCCTTTTCTTAGAGAGAAAGCATCTGTTTTCTCATGATTAAGATGTTAGCTATTTGTTTTTTGCAGATATTCTTTATGAAATTGAGGAAGTTTCCTACTATTCTTAGTTTGCTGATAGTTTTTAAAAATCATTAAAGGGCTTTGGATTTTGCCAAATGATATTTCTTCATTTCTTATTGATCGTATAATTTTTTCTTTAGTCTATTGATGTGGTGGATTACATTAATTAATTTTTGAATATTGCATGAGTGTTGTATACCTGGGATAAACCCAACTTGGTTATGGCACATAATTCTTTTTATACATTGTTGAATTCAATTTGCTAACAATTTATTGAGGATTTTGTATCTTTATTCATGAGAGATGTTGGTTTGTAGTTTTTTTTCTTATAGTACCTTTATCTACTTTTGGTAATAGGGTAATATAGTTTAAATGTATTGTGGAATGACACTGTACTTTGTACTTTTGTTCTTTTAAATTTGTTAAGGTTTGTTTTATAGCCCAGAATAAGATCTGTCTTATTAAATGTTCCATAGGAGCTTGAGAAGAATGTGTATTCTGCTGTCATTGAATGGAGTAATGTATAAGTATCAATTAGATCCAGTTGATTGGTGATGTGCTAAGTTCAACTATATTCTTAGTGATTTTCAGCCTGTTGGATCTGTGAATTACAGTTAGATGGTACTGAAGGCTGCAAATATAATGAATTTGTATGTTTTCTTTGCAGTCCCATCTGTTTTTGCCTCATGAATTTTATTGCTATGTTGTTAGGTGCATACTTAAGTATTACTGTGTTTTCTTGAATAATGACCTTTTGATCATTGTGTAATATCCCTCCATATCTCTAGTCATTTTTCTTGCTCTGAAGTCCACATTGTCTCAAATTAATATCGCTACCCTAGCTTTGCTTTGATTAGTTAGCATGGTATATCTTTCTCTGTTCCTTTACTTTTAATCTTATCATTTTCATATATTTAAAGCCAATTTCTGGTAGACACCATATAGTTGGATTTGTTTATTCACCTACTGTGACAGCCTCTGTCTTTGAATTGATGTATTTAGACCATTCACATTTAAAGTGATTATTGATACATTTGCTTTAATATCAACCATATTTATGGCTATTTTCTCTTTATTGTCCTAGTTCTTTGTTTCTTTTTCACCTTCCACACCTTTCCTGCCTTCTCTGGCTTTAATTATATATTTAATATGATCCTATATCTTCTCCTTACTCAGGGTATCAATTACATTTCCTAAAATTTTGTATAGTGGTTGCCTTAGAATTTGCAATGTACATTTACAGAATATCCAAGTCCACTTTTAAATATCACTATATCACTTCACGGATAATGCAGATATTCTGATTTCAGAGAATTCCCATTTTCTGCCTTTTGTCACTTACAAGATTCCTGTAATTTATTTCACTTATCTATAAGCTATAATCACGGAGGACATTGTTACCATTATTATTATGAATAGTCTGTATCTGTTAGATCAATTAAGAGAAAAGAATATAAAATAGTTTCTTTCACTGTTTTTTTTTTTTTTTTTTTTTTTTACAGGGCCTTGCTTTGTTGCCTAGTCTAGAGTGTTGTGGTGTGATCACAGCTCACTGCAGCCTTAACCTCCCAGGCTCAAGTGATCTTCCCACCTCAGCCTCCAAGTACCTGGGACTACAGACACATGCCACCATGCCTGGCTAATTTTTGTAATTTTTGTAGAGATAGGCCTTTGTCATGTTGCCCAGCCTGATCTTGAACTCCTGGGCTCAAGCAATCCATCTGCTTTAGCCACCCAAAATGCTGGGATTATAGGCATAAGCCTGGAGTTTTTTACTTTTATTCCTTGACTAACATTTTTTCTCTCTTTATGTAGAGCTGTGTTTCTGACATGTATTATATTCCTTCTCTCTGAAGAACGTTTAAAAATATTTTTTTCCAATGCAGGGATACTGGCAACAAATTACCTCATTTTTTTTCTGAGAATGTTTTTATTTCTCTTTAAGTTTTGAAGGTTCTAGGTTGGTTGTGTTTTCTTCAACACTTAAATATTTTAAATATTTTAAGTTTTCCCACCTCTTTTATCTCTCAAGATTTTCTTTTGTCTTTGATTTTTCTGTAGTTTGAATATAGCATATGATTAGGTCTAGACATTTTTGCTATTGACCATTTTTTATGTTCTCTGAGCATCTAGGATCTGTGGTTTGTTGTCTACCATTAATTTTGGAAAATTCTTAGCCATTATTATTTCAAGTATTTCTCTTTCTTTGCTTTTTCTCCTTCTGTTACTCTCATTATGTATGTATTATACCTTTTGTAATTTTCCCAAAGATCTCAGGTATTCTGTTTCTTTTATTTTATTATTTTTTCTCTTTTAAATTTTAGAAGTTTCTAATGACATGTTTTCAAGCTCACTGATTCTTTTTTGGCAGTATCCAGTATACTGATAAAAACATCAAAGGCATTCTTAATTTCTGTTACAATGTTTTTTATTTCTAACATTTCCTTTTTTTTCTTAGTTTTTCTAGCTTCCTGCTTACATTATCTATTTCTTATTACATGTTATCCACTTTTTCTATCAGTGGTCTTAATATGTTAGACATAATTATTTTAAATTTCCAATGTGATAATTTGAAAAATTCTGCCATATCTGAGTTTGATGCTCATGCTTAAACTGTCTCTCCAGACTATGTTTTTTTTTTTTTTT
>NW_016803270.1:2128697-2140863 GCF_001698545.2 Rhinopithecus bieti | reverse complement strand
ACATTGGTTTTTCTAGTTAGCCATTCTTCTAATCTTTTTTCAAGGTTTTTGCCTTCTTTGTGATGGGTTCAAACTTCCTTCTTTAGCTCAGAGAAGTTTGATCATCTGAAGCCTTCTCTCAACTTGTCAAAGTCATTCTCCGTCTAGCTTTGTTCCATTGCTGACGAGGAACTGCATTCCTTTGGAGGGAGAGAGGCGCTCTAATTTTTAGAATTTTCAGCTTTTCTGCTCTGTTTTTTCCCCATCTTTGTACTTTTATCTACCTTTGGTCTTTGATGATGGTGACATACAGATGGGATTTTGGTGTGGTTGTCCTTTCTGTTTGTTAGTTTTCCTTCTAACAGTCAGGACCCTCAGCCCGCAGATGTGTTGGAGTTTGTTCGAGGTCCACTCCAGACCCTATTTGCCTGGGTATCATCAGCGGAGGCTGCAGAAGAGTGAATATTGCTGAACAGCAAATGTTGCTGCCTGATCATTCCTCTGGAAGCTTTGTCTCAGAGGCTTACCTGGCTGTGTGAGGTGTCCGTCTGTCCCTACTGTGGGGTGCCTCCCAGTTAGGCTACTCGGGGGTCAGGGACCCATTTGAGCAGGTAGTCTGTCCATTCTCAGATGTCAAACTCCATGTTGGGAGAACTACTACTCTCTTCAAAGCTGTCAGACAGGGACATTTAAATCTGCAGAGGTTTCTGCTGCCTTTTGTTTGGCTATGCCCTGTCCCCAGAGGTGGAGTCTACAGAGGCAGGCAGGCCTCCTTGAGCTGCAGTGGACTCCACACAGTTCGTGCTTCCCGGCCGCTTTGTTTACCTGCTCAAGCCTCAGCAATGGCGGGCACCCCTCCCACAGCCTCGCTGCCACCTTGCAGTTAGATCTCAGACTGCTGTCCTACCAATGAGGGAGGCTCCATTGGCTGGGGACCCTCTGAGCCAGGCGCGGGATATAATCTCCTGGTGTGCCGTTTGCTAAGACCCTTGGAAAAGCGCAGTATTAGGGTGGGAGTGACCTGATTTTCCAGGTGCTGTGTGTCATGATTTCCCTTGGCTAGGAAAGGGAATTCCCTTCCCCCTTGCACTCCCCGGGTGAGACGATGCCTCGTCCTGCTTTGGCTCTCACTGTGTGGGCTGCACCCACTGTCTGACACACCCCAGCGTGATAAACCCAGTACCTCAGTTGGAAATGCAGAAATCACCCGTCTTCTGCGTTGCTCACACTGGGAGCTGTAGCCTGGAGCTGTTCCTATTCAGCCATCTTTGATATTTGCATGATGTATTCTTATGATAAGGCCAGTTCTCATGAACAGCATATAGTTAGATTTTTTTGTTCCAGTGTGAACATCTTTTCCTTTTAACTAGAATTTAGATGCATGTATATTTACTGTAAATACTGACATCTTTGAGATTAAATATTCCATTTTATAAAATTTGTTTTAGAGCAGTTTTAGGTTCAGTTCACAGCAAAACTGAGCAGAAAGTACAGATTTCCTATATACTTTCTGCCATTCCCCCCACACAGTCTCCCCACTGTCAGCATCCTGCACCAGAGTAAAACATTTATTGTAACCAATGAACCTACATTGACACCACATTATTACCTAAAGTCCATGGTTTACTTAGGGTTCACTGTTGGTGTTCATATTCTGGGTTTTGACAAATGTGTGATGACATGTATATGATCATTATAGTGTCGTACAGAATAGTTTCACTGCCCTAAACATCTTTTGTGCTCTTCCTATTTATTTCTCACTTACCCCTAACTCCTCACAGTCATTGACCTTTTTGTTGTGTCCATGATTTTGCTTTTTTTCAGAATGTCTAACAGTTGGAGTCATACAGTATGTAGCAGTCTTTTTCTCCTCAGGTTGCCATAACAAAATACTGTAGACTAGGTGCTGGAACAACAGAACTTATTTTCTCACAGTTCTAAAGGTTGAGAAGTCCAAGATCAAGGTGCTGACTGGTGAGGAAGGGCTCTCCTTAGTTGTAGATAGCCACCTTCTCACTGTACCTTCATGTGGTCTTTCTTTTAAGGCCACCAATTCTATAAGATTAGGATTCCACTCTTACAATCTCATTTTACCCTAATTATCTCCATAAGGGCATATGTCCAAATACAGTCACATTAGAGATTAGAGTTTTGACATATAAATTTGAGGGATAAAATTCAGATTTGCTTATTTCAACTTAGTAATACACATTTTGAGGTTCCTCCATTTCTTCAATGGCCTGGTGGTTAATTTCCTTTTAGCCCTGAATAATACTGAATACTCTGGATGTACTATAGTTAATATATCTATTTACCTACTGAAGAATGTTATGGGTTTTTTCCCCAAGTTTTGGCAATTATGAATAAAGCTGCTGTAAACATCCATGTGCAGGTTTGTATATGGACATGTTTTCAATTCATATGGGTAAATATCAAGTACTGCAATTGCTGGATTATATGGCAAGAATAGGTTTAGTTTTTCAGAAACAGCCAAAGTGTCTTCCAGAGTTGCTATGCCATTTTATATTCTCACCAGCAGTGAATGAGGATTCCTGTTGCTACACATTCTTTTCTGCATTGATGTCGGTGTTTTGGAGTTAGGTCATTCTAGTAACTATATAATTGTGTTTCATTGTTTTTTTAATTCACAATTTCCTAATGATATATATATTAAACATCACTTTATATGCTTACTTATCATCTGTATGTCTTCTTTGGTAAGGTGTCTGTTAAGTTGTTTTGTCCATCTTTCAAATGGGATGTTTGTTTTAATATTGAGTTTTAAGAGTTCTTTGCATATTTTGGGTAACAGTCTTTTATCAGATGTATCTTTTGCAATGTAATTTCCCAACCTGTGGCATGACTTTTCATTCTTTTCACAATGTCTCTACAGAGCAGAAGTTGTTGAATTTTAATTAAGTCCAGCTTATCAATTTTTTCTTTGTTGTTGATTGTGTCTTTCATATTTTATCTACCAAGTCATCTCCATGTCCAATGTCAACTAGGATTCTTGTATATTATCTTCTAGAAGTTTTATAGTTTTCCATTTTCTATTTAGATCTATGATACATTTTGAGTTAATTTTTGTGAAGGGTATAAGGTCTGTATCTAGATTTATATTTTATTGCATAGGGATGACTTGTTACTCCAGCATTGTTTGTTGAAAACATATTCCTTTCGTCATCAAATTGCCTTTGCTCCTTCATTAAAATTGGTTGACCATATTTGTGTGAATCCAATTCTGGCTCTCTGTTCTGTGCCATTGATCTATTTGTCTATTCTTTTTATAAGACCACACTGTCTTGACTACTGTAGCTAATAATAAGTCAGTCATCTAACTTTGTTCTTCTCCTTCAACATTGTGTTGTCTCTTGTCTTAGTTCCTTTGCATTGCTATAAAGGAATATCTGAGGCTGGGTAATTTATAAATAAAACAGGTTTATTTGGTTTACAGTTCTACAGACTATACAAAAAGCATGGTGTCAGCATCTGCTTAGGGTCTAAGGAAGCTTTTGTTCACAATATAAGGGGAAGGGGAGCCAGCATATTACACGACAAGTGAGGGAGCAAAAGAAAGATGGGAGATGTCAGGCTCTTTTTAACAATCAGATCTATATGAAACTAGTAGAATGAGAACTCACTGATTATTTCTATGAGGACAGCACCAAGACATTCATGAGGGATCTGCCCTCATGACCTGAATACCTAATACCAGCTACCACCTCCAATATTGGGGATCCAGTTCTACATGACCTTTGGAGAGGACAAATATCCAAATGATATCAGCCATTCTGGGTATTTTGCCTCTTCATATAAACTTTAGAATTAGTTTGTCAATATTCACAAAATAGCTTGCTGGAGTTTTGATTGGGATTACATTGAATCTCTAAGGAAGAACTGATACCTTGAAAATATTGTCATCCTAACTCTAAGCATACAATCTCTCTCCATTTATTTAGTTCTTCCTTGATTTCTTTTATCAGAGTTTCGTAGTTTCCTACTATAGATTTTACATGTATTTTGTCAGATTTATACCTAAGTATTCAATTTTGGGGGGCACTGTTGTAACTGATGTGTTTTTAATTTAAAATTCCACTTGTTCATTTTCGGCATAAAGGAAAACAATTGACTTTTGAGGAGGAGACCCAAGATGGCTGACCAGACACAGCCAGGAAGAGCATCTCCCACTGAGAGACCAGACCATCAAGAAGACTGACACACTCTGAGCACGTCTTTGGGAGGAGGGCATTGAGAGTGGACAGAGGGAGGATGTAGACACTGGGCTGAAGGGGTAGGAAGCTGGGAAGCCTGCACAGGGCTACCAAGCATCAGGACTCATTCTTGGCCCCCAGCAATTTTTGGGGAAAGGGTGAGTTAAATAGGTGAGGAGTGGTCTTATCTCACCATGTACCTCCAGAATCCTAGCTGCAGAAGACCCTATTGCCCCAACAGATGTTTGAGCTGGCAGGGAGAACTGCTTTAAGAGGTGGCAGGGACAGGGGTCCAGACTGTGTGGATCTCAGAGGGTTTGGCACTGGAATGGCTACAGTGGAGCATGGCCAGCGATGCCCATCCCCCAGGGCTTGCCATGCTTCTCTAGGTGGCTTTGACCGTTGTTAACTGTCAGGCCTGGACAAAACAGAGCTGTCAGTGACATCGGGCCAGTCTTATCTGAGCACCTCCCTGTCTGCCAGCCTTTCCTGGGGTCCCTGCCTGGCCATGCCTACTTGCACCACAGTCTCCAGTGCCCAATTCTGGTGCTTCCTGGTGGCCACTGCCATAGTGCCTTTGCCAGCAGACCTTGGCTAACCATCAGAAAGCTTCTGCAGAGTGACCCCACCAATGTGCACCCACATACAGCCTCCTGCCACCACCTTGTCATTGTGCACTAACTTTCAGCCTACCCACAATGCTTTGCCAGCATGCTCACATGGATACCATCAGGCCACAGCTGGCATGTGCACGCAAGGACCCCACAGCACCACTGCTGACATGCATCTGCAGACAGCACTACGCTGCTGCCTTGTTACAGTCAGTATATGCACATGTGCAGAATCCACAGTGCTGCTGCCTAGTCACCACTGGCACATGCGGGGACCCTGCTGTCACCAACACCCTGACAAAGCACTTTGCTGGCACCCCCCGACTGAGTGTTATTCTCAGCAGATTGGGAGAACCTTGGCCCTGCAAACATAGTAGGTGTTTAACCTCAAGGAACCAGAGAGAAAAGCCACAGGCCTGGTCCCATATGAAGAAGATTGAAACTGGACCCCCCACTTCCTTTCACCACATGTAAAAATCAAACCAAGATGGATCAAAGAGTCAAATGTAAAACCTGCAACCATAAAAACCCTAGAAGGAAAACCTAGAAAATACCCTTCTGGACACATGCATGTGCACGTTCATCACAGCACCATTCACAATAGCAAAGACATAGAGTCAACCCAGATGCCCATCAACAGTGGACTGGATAAAGAAAATATGGTACATATATACCATAGAATGGTATGCAGCCATAAAAAGAATGAGCTCCTGTCCTTTGCAGCAACATGGAAAGAGCTAGCAGCCATTATCCTAAGCGAATTTATGCAGGAACAGAAAACCAAATACCACATGTTCTCACTTATAAGTGGGAGCTAAATATTGAGCGCACGTTTACACAAAGAAGGGAACAACAGACACTGGGGCCTACTTGAGGATGGAGAATGGGCAGAGGGTGACGATCAAAAAAACTACTGTTGGGTAATATGCTCTCAGTACCTGGGTGACAAAACAATTTGTGAACCTAACTCATGGGAGTTAGGAACCTAACACACAATTTACCTATCTAACAGACCTCCGCATGTACCTAAAATAATAGAAAAAAATAAAGTAAAACATGTAACTTTTGTACATTAACCTTGTGTCCTGCAACCTTGCCATAACTGCTAGTCATAATTCCAACATCCCTGTTGTATCTGAATTTCGTTGTAATGCTTTCTCTGTTTCTTCACTTTTTTAAATCTGTTAGTATGCATCGTAATATTTTATTAAAAGTCAGACATGATATACTAGGAAAAGAAACTCCGGTAAATGGGTCCCTAATTTTGTGGTGAATAAGTATGAGGGAAAAAAAGTCTTCTCTAATCTTATGGTTAGGTCTCAATCTTTTGGTGATCCTGTGTCCCAGGACTATGAACTTCTCCAGTGCTTCTCAGTTTTTTTCCCTTCTTTTGTGGGGCAGGATGGCTAGACGGGGCTGGAGTTGGGTATTTCCCTTCATGTAGGCTTGTTAGGCTCTGATAAAACCTCAGCAGGTTTGGCTCTGGTAAAAAGTATGTGTCCTGAGAGCAGACCTTGTTAAGAAGAACAGATTGTTCTGGCATATTTTGAACTGGTTCCTTTTTCCTCTCCCTCTATTGGGACCATAAGGCGATTTTTTTCTCCACTATTCATTGTGAGAACCTGGTATAGCTCCTGGAAGCAAAACTCACAAAAGTATGGAAACTCCCTATAACTGAGCCTCCTTGGAGTTTTAATCCTTCAGACATGTCCTCACTGAGGTTCCAGCAACTCACTAATTGCAGTTCAGGTTTTCTTATCCTGGTTATAAAGGTTTCTGCTTCATTAAGTTGTGATTCCCTATCTTTACCTGTCTTTCCAGTTTTGGGGGCAGCAGTTTGCCCTGTGACATCTTTTCTATGAAGTACCTAAGAAGAGTTATTTTCAACTTGTTCAGCTTTTTACTTGTTAGGATGGAGTGACAGTTTCTGAGATTTGTACATGTTAGACTGGAAATTGAAAGTTCCATTAAAAATTTTTTTTATCTTCCTTACCTCTCTTCATTGCTCTCTTTTGGACTGGTGACTTATGGCATCCTTCCATTGGTGTCAGTCATTTATCTTATTTTAATAATATAAACTTTTTTCTAAAATATGTATACCATAAGATAAGCAAGTAATAACTTCATTTGTTTAATAACTAGGTGTATCTATGAAATAGCAGGATTCTCACGTATACACTGAGGAGAACTATTGTCTTTATTTTTATGCTTTAAGTATGTACTATATTTTAATAAGTCAGTGCTACTTACTGTGGACATATAATTGTTACAAAATTAGAGAAAATATTTTGTCCGGTTAAACAATATATAGTTTGTCTTTCTTTTATAGTGAACTACAAAATACCTCTTGTTCAGAACTTGAATATGTATTGAATGAAATACCAAAATGAAAATATTTGAGAGCAAGTATTCTTTGAGATATCTTTGGTTTACTTTTAAACAATTTTACTATGAAATATGTTACAGGCAATTTCATAAGACTTATGTGTAAATTTTAACAAATAAGCATTAAGCAAAACTAGGATAACCAACACTTAGGTCAAGAAATAGAGTTCTACTCTCACATAAGATCTCCAGTGTGTCTCTCACAATTTTCTCCATCCTCTCAGTGGCAATAACTATATTGATTTTAAGATAACAGTTATCTTGTTTCTTCTTATTTTGGTCAAACCATATGTAATTGCCAATATTCAATTATTTTTGACCTATAAGAAAATGACAAATTTATGTGGTTCAACCTAATAGTTTTACCATTTCAGTATGTAATTATAATTTTTGAAGCTTTTAAGAATAAATAATTCTCTAAATATCCTTTCTCATCTTGCTTTTTAAAATTTAATGTAATGTAAAACATGTAACCATATTTTGTTTATTTTTATTGCTGTGTGAAGGCAGTACTGTTTGTTTATCCAGTCTGCTAGTTATGGGTATGTAAGTCAAGATCTTGTTGGAAAACAGATAGCACAAATTGAGTTTAATTTGAGTTTAGTAAAGTGACATACTCTTAAAAAGGAGGCGTGTCCAGCAAAAACATAAGGAACAATTTAATAATCTCGAGGCAGAAAAAGTGGGATAATGTTACTACCCCTAACCTTGAAGGGGAAAGGAGAAGGAATGGTTACTGGAGGCTTAGGTAAAAGAGAGCTCTATGGAGAGAGTAGTGTAATAAGAGGTAAGAGGTCTGGGAAAGGTACATGCCCACTGCCATGATGCTGCAGGGAAGAAACCACGGAAATACATTCCTTGATCTCATTGTATTTCCTCCCTCTGATCTCCTGCCATGATTCCATTGGCTGAATTCACTTGGAAGCCAGAGAGCAAGCAAGCCCATTGATTCACTCTTTGGAGGTTCACTCTTTAGAACATCCATTAACTGGAGAAAGTTGGAGAGTAAATCTGGAAGGTAAAAAAAGAGATGTCTTCTCAGTTTACTTCGTTTGGCCTTCAGTATTGTCACCTTGTTTTTCATTCAGGTGATGAAAATGTGTCTCCAACCCAAGAAACATTAAGCCCTATTAGAATCCATATTTCAGAGTAATTTCAATGTGGTTTTACTCCCATTTGTAACCTACAACATTCATTGTTCAGCATCAACGTTCTGTATATAAAGTGGCAGAGGATAAAAGGGGGTAGTGGTATAAGAAATAATTAATGGACAGAAATCATCGTCACAGTTGCCATTTCTATAACTAGTTATGAAGGCAATTAATTATAGCTGCCTTCCTCCATCGCCCCTCCATGTTCTCACTAGTCTTTGCCTCCACCTTGACTAGACGATATTTTTTTATCTGGTAAGGTAACCCAAACCTTTATTGTTATGATAGCTAATACCTTGGTGGTTTTGTTAAATTTCTGCCGTCCTCTATTTATCTTGTATTTTGAGCAAGGGAGTATTTAAAGTAGCCCAGTGAAACCCCAGGGATCAAAATTAGTTCTTCTTGCTTCCACTAATTAGGAGAAACTTACTTTTTTCCAATTATTGAGATCAAGCCAGTACAGAAACTTTCTTCTCTCTGTCAATTTATTTAATGGCATGGGATCCCCAAATGGCAAGATGGCAGTCTCAGCTTCTAGTTTATTGGAAGCATGAGTATTTGGTGGGAGCATTCTTCCTTTGAGCACCAGGAAGAATGCTTCTGCATGGAGCTTGCTTAATGAAAGTCATTGGGAAATGAAGTAAAAGTTCTTTAAGTGGGTAATTAAAGCATATGTGGTATGAGATTTGTAGGCTATGGCACAGATAGGGCCATATATTGGCATACATTTTAAAGCATACATGACATCCTGTAAATCAAGACTGTAGCCTCTCAGAGTGTTTTCTATCAGAAGTCATAGTAACCAAGACTTCACCTAGCCATTTCACTGTTCCACCAAACTTGCTGCTTCTGGGTAATTGGGGCTTGTGCTAATACCAGTGAATTTTATAGGCATGAACTCATTATGACACATCAGTTGCATAAAACATGCCCCTGGTTAGAGATGATGTATAGGATACTATGGCAGTCGAAAAGATATTCTTCAAGTTATGAACAATAATATTGATAGAAGTTCTACAGGCAGACAAAGTGATTTAGTGCCTATAATAAATGCCTAACTCACTGAGGGCAGTTCGCTCGCCTCTCTATGATAGAAAATTTACAGTAGTCCATCTGCAACCAGATGTTTTGCTAATTCTTCTGGAAAATGATGCTATACTTGGAGGCTTAACTTTGGCTTATGCTTTTGACAGTTTCAGCACTCAGCAGTGGCAATGTCCATATTATTCTTGATAGGAAAAACCCTATACCATTAAGTGTATTCAAAACCTACTGTCACCGTGGCCTCTTGGTACTTAGGTCCATGGAATAAGCACTAATGTAGCTGAGGCATGAGTATTTATAGACAGGCCCTCTAATTGAGAGCTTACACTATGGTAAATGCTTTTCTATGCACTTTTACATGGGGGATGGATAATTTTATACTCTATCATCCTATTCTAGAAAATCATACATAAAATTCTCCAAGACATGCCTGTCACCATTTTTTCAATCTTTCTTCCCCAAGTCTTCAACTGATTACCTGGCCAGTTCCATTAGCCTGCCTACAAGTCAATGTAAATCTAAATCTCAAACCATCTCTAGTCCCACATATGGTGGAGTCTTAGTTGTACTCCTCACATTTCTGTTCACAAGAAGGATTTCTTCTTACTATTGTCTTTCAGGTCCTCCCTTTCTTGTGACTACAATATAGTGTCAAATAGTGGGTTAATATATAAAAGAGGACAAGCATTCTAATACAAAAATTGGGAAAAGATAGAAATAGGCTTTGAAAAGTTTGCTTCTCAATGTTATTAGTGGGAGTATATAATGCTTTTAAAACTCTTAATTATTTAAAATATATCAATGATATTACATATCTGTACCCATAAGATTCTGAAGTATTTCAATATCTAGATTTTTCCTTAAGAGGCAGCACCTTCTCACTTAACCTTGGTCTCAGACCCCTGTCCTTAACTTTCCATATTTCTTATTATGTAATTTTTTTTCCTGAGGTTTTTGAGTTGAATGAAGGAGAGGGATGACAACTTGTATTTAGTCCACTGACTTGTTCACATGTTCTAATTTTGTTACAACTTACAAGAGATTAATTGATTCAGCTATGCAATTTAATATGGGAAATTACTAGCTTAATAAAATGAAGAAAGGAATATGTCATTGTCTCTCAATATGTTTTATGTTTTTAGAGTAGATGTATTTTCTTTTCAATGTATTTCAAACGTCTATTTTGTAGCTCTGAAGGTGGCTCAGATGATAGGTAAAAGTCTTTTGCCGATAGACTCAAAATCAGAAGATCAGCTTCAAATTAAGAAACACAAAATTGCCCAAGTGGAAGCACGTAGTATGTACAATATTAACAAATAACCTTAAGTTATATTAATATTCATATTCAGAAGAATAAGTTTGGAATGTGGTCATAAATAGATATCAAACAAACCAGTTTTGATTTTTATATCTGGACCCTTACAGTAATAACAGCAAACATTTTGTTAATAATACTTTTTGAGAATTTATTTTCGAATATTTAATAAATAATCCACAAAGAATTTCTATGAGGAAAATACTGAAATACTACTACTATGACTATTTAGGAGATGTAGAGAGTAAGACATGGAGTAACTGCCTAAAGTCACATCATTAGAGATGGATTTCAAACCCGGATAATCTAGCTCTTTGTTCTGTTGTGATCACCCCAGGAAAACTAGAGGAAATCTTAGAAGAATCTGACTATATTTGGCTTTAAAGTATATAGTGAGATAGTTTCCTCGAACCTCTCATGCAAACTCTTCTTTTGCTCTTGCTATTTCTTTTGCTACCATTTTTCTGTGGCTACCAGAAATTCTTAAATTACTCTTATAGCATGCAATTGTGTTACCTTAACAATTATAGTATGTTCCTCAATTTCAGGATTTTAAGTGACAATACATGTTGATAAATTGATTTTAAAAAATGACATTTACATGTTTTCTTGTTTATTTTTACATAAATTTCTTTTTTGTGAGTAGATATACATCTGTTCTTGATTTTTTTAAAACAGTGAAACAAATGATTTTTTTAACATGTTGGAAAAACTCTCTAACTAATATCCCAATACCATGTTTCATGATGAAGTGAAATGTTCAATTAACGTTAAAAATAACACAAAATTCCTATTGCTGCTAAAGTATGGTTGTAAAATGTATAACCAATGTAATGAAAAAGAAAACCTGTTATTATAAATATTAGAAGAAATGATGCAACATGATTATTACTTACAGATTATTAGATTTTTACTTTTAAAGCTTAAAAGAATCAAATAAAAGAAAATTTAGTATCAATGTGATGTTCAGCAATGTGGCTAACACAAATTTGGCAAAGAAAAACAAAAGCATTTCTATATATCTCAGCAGTGAAAAGAGCACAAAAATAATAAAATAACTGATAAATAAATAGGAAATACATGGCCTCATATGATAGAAACAATGAACTTTAATGACTAAAGAAATGTTGACTACAAAAGGAGATATTTCATGCTCATCAGTGAAGGACTCTTAAAAATAATGGGTAAATAACTTACTTCCAATCAAAATACCAGTGGTTGTTTATTGCTTTTGGTGTTGATGAAATTTTATAAAAATGATTCCAAAATTTGGCAACAATAACATATTTCAATTTGAAAATAATTGATTAATAAAAGAGGATAAGGCACTGGTACTTTTCTTTCTTTTTTAATTATACTTTAAGTTCTAGGGTACATGTGCATAACGTGCAGGTTTGTTACATATGTATACTTGTGCCATGTTGGTGTGCTGCACCCATCAACTCGTCAGCACCCATCAATTCATCATTT
>NW_016803270.1:2108716-2124255 GCF_001698545.2 Rhinopithecus bieti | reverse complement strand
AATCTCAGTGTTACAGGAAGATGTAGATAATATTTAGACATTTGGAGACATCTTTATGAAAATATGTACCAATTATATTAGAAAATAAAAATATATCTATGAGTTTCATTGACATTGAATATGTACAATCTCTCTGACCCAGATATATATACTTTTTTCTCTTTTTTTTATAAAAAATTCATAAATTAATACAGGCAAATCTATTTTTAGTTTTAATCAACATTGTTTGAGTATGTTTGGTCATACAAGTAAACTTAGCAGAAAATCAAAATTTCTACTTTATTGCATTTCTGCATTATTTTACCAACTTTACCAGAAATGGGTAATTGTTAAAGAAAATGATAATGAGTCACATTCTTGTTTCGTTCATAATTTTAATAGTAATGGCTTTTGGTGTTTCACTAGAAACCAAAATCTTAGATTTTGGGTGGAGATTGAAATGTATTCTATCTTAAGGGAGTAAATGTCTAGGAGTAAATCTATAATTCTACTTTTCCAAAGAGTTTTATCAGGATAGATGTGAAATTTGTCAAATTAACTTCAGATATTAATAGAGATAATTTTTCTCTTCTTATTTGACATAATGATGTATTAATATGTTCCTAAACTTTAGAAATTATAGTCTTCTTGAGATTAGGCTATAGTAGGTAAGTTTCAATAGTTATTTCTGTATTTAATTTACTAAAATTTTTTTTTTCTTTTAATCTTGGTAGATCAAGATACGGATAAACTGCCAGATAGGAGTTTTACACCTGAAAGTGTAGAATCAGCTGCAGGACACATGGATCAATTTCAGACAAGTGAAGTTGACCAGTACCAAAAATTGAGAAGTATGTATTATATTGATAAATATGTTTTAAAATAATAGACATAGAGCACTTGATTATTTAAAAATATGTATAAATGTGATTCAGCTCTATTCATGGCTTTATAGTTGAATTTTCCTTTAGGATGAATATTTTAAAACAATTTACCAAAAATTAGAGTTTCAAAGAGTTAATGAATGCTGTAAAGCTATTAACATCACTCTTCTCATATTCTTTAATATTCTAATTCTTATACTGTATTTCTTAAATTTATTTGGTGAAGGAATCTGCCTTTTCTTTTCTTACACTAGTATTTCATGGAGTACCAGTTTGGGAAACACTTTTCTAGGAATTTTATAGAGCTATTAGAGATTACTTAAGTAATTGTGAACAGAATGTTAGAAATATGGACAGTGAAGGCCATTCTGATGAGGTCTTAGAAATGAGGAACGTGCTATCAGACACTGTAGGATATGCCATCCTTGTTATAAAGTGGGAAAGATCTTGACTGAATTGTATTTGTGTCCTCGTGTTTTATGAGAGGAAAAATATAGGAGTGATAAAACAGAATTATTTGGTGGAAGAAATGTCTAAGCCAAGTCTTTAGGGTGCAGCATGACTTCTATTGACTATGTTTAATAAAATGCATTAAAAGATAAATTAAAGACAGAATTTATAATCAGAAGAGAAACAGCATATGAAGATTTGGAAATTTTTCAGACTGGTCAAATTGAGAGAGCTTCTTTGGGAGAGAACACCAAGAGTGTGGCCAAGTGATCGTTTGATGAAGAGATTAGTATGGAGAGAAGCAAGACAGATGGTATTCAACAAGACATTGGGAGAATGACTCTGAATGCATTTACGAAATCATTGGGACTTCCCCTTCCATCAAGGCCCATAGTGTCAAGGCCTGAAGCCCAGAACTATTTCAAAGGTGGGGCCTCAGGTGCCCTTGGGATCTTGGAGCTTGCTGTCCAGTGCCACCTCAAGTCTTTGTTCCCCACTTTCAGACACAGTGCTTCTTAGCCACCCCAGCTGTGGCTCATGAGGGCATAGGTATGGCTCACATCACGCCTCCAGAATGTACAAGACATAAACCTGTGTGGTGCTATCCATGTAGTACTAACTCTGCAGAGAGTGCAAGAGCTGTGGGGGCATGGCTACCTCTACCTAGATTTCAAAAGATGCCTTAAAGAAGCTTGGGACCCAGATAGAGAACTACCACAGGGGTGGAACCAACACAGAGTGCCCCCAGTATGATAATGCCTAGTGGAGCTGTTAGTACAGAGCCACTTCTGTGATATCCCACTAGGGAAATGCCTAGTAGAGCTGTTGGGGCAGTACTTCTTCCACAGCCTCATAACTGCAGAGCCACCAGCATGCAATACTAGACTGGGAGAGTTGCAGGCACTCAGGCTCAACCCATGAGTGTTACTGTATGGGCAGAGCCCATCAAAGCCATGGAGGCAGAGCTGCCCAGAACCTTAGGGGCCCAACCTCCATGTCAGTGTGTCCAGAAGGCAGGACTTTAAGGTAAATAATATTATTATGGAGCCTTAAGACTTTATGTTTGCCCCATTAGGTTTTGAATTTGGTCAAGATCCATTATCCCTTTATTTTTTCCTATTTCTTTCTTTTGTAATAAAAATGTCTATCCTATGTCTATCCCACCATTGTATTTTAGAAACATATAACTTGTTTGATGTCACACATTCACAGATGGAGAGAAATTTGCCTCTGGAAGAATCATATCTTGATTCTCACCCATGTCTGATTTAGATGATATTTAGATGAGACTCTGGACTTTAGACTTTTTGAGTTGATGCTAGAACTAGTTAAGATTATTGGGACTATTGAGATGCAATGAACATACTTTATGTGTGAGATGTATATGAATTCTGGAGGACTAGGGATGGAATGCTATGATCTGAATGTATGTTTTTCCCTAAAATTCATATATTGGAACCTAAGACCCAATGTGATGGTATTAAGAGGTGGGGCCTTTGGGACATGATTAAGTCACAATGACTCTACCCTTATGAATGGGATTAGTACCCTCCTAAAAGAGGGAAGTCCTAGCCCTTTTGGCTTTCAACCATGTAAGGACACAGCATTCATCTTTGTCACTCTTCCATATGTGTATGTAAGGACACAGATAATGCAGCATCTATGAGGAACAGGCCCTCACCTGACCTTGAAACTGTTGTTCCTTGACCTTGTACTTCTCAGTTCTAAAGTACTGTGGTTAAATGATTTGACCAATATCATCACATGGTTTCTAAGTAGAGGAGCCAATATTTGAATGTGAGATTTCTCTTTTCTAGGTTATTGTTTGTCTTGCTTTAGCTTTTAAACTTTGAAGTCCTTATTTATTAACATCATTCCATACTGTTTTTAGTGACTTTAATTCTTCATTCACTATCATCTTCAGTTCTCCAGGACTGTTTTATTTCCATCACACTTGCCTTACTCAGATTTTTCCAGGAACACATTTGAAAAAAGCAAAAAACCCAGACCCTCTCAATTATAGAAATTAGATCCATTCACAAAATGTTTAGGTCAATCTCAGCTGGATGTGCAATGCTGGCTGGGTATCCTCCTACATACACTCATACCTGCCCCTGCACTAGGTGTTGGAATCCACAGACTCCTAGGACTCAACATGTTCAAAACCAAACTTACCTTTACTCCAGACCTGATTGTTTTGATATGTTTCCTTTTATTATTGTGGCAAGGTTGAACATTATAAAAAAGCACAAAGAAGAAAATAACAGTCACTAATATGCCTACAAACCAGACTCAGAATTGGCCTTTGTTAACTGTCATATTGGCTTCTAGGCTTTGTCTGTCTGTCTGTCTATCTATCTATCTATCTATCTATCTATCTATCTATCATCAATTTTTGTGAGTGTGTGGATACTATATAACTCACAATCCTTTATCTTAACATTATAATGTTACACATAGAGCTAAAGATCCCTCCCCTCATGTTATTTGATTACCATCATTCTCAGTTATCGTTTTTACTTTCCGAGCTAAGCAAAATCTTATTTTTATGTATATCCTTTATTTCATAGAAATATATGGTACGTTTTTGTGTAGTTTTAAGTATATAGCAAATTTACTATTTAGTAATACTAATAGTACTTAATACTAATAGTATTTTAGTATTTGTATTACTTAGTATCTAATAGTTTTATTAGTAATATAATTGTATTAATAGTATAATGAATGCTATTATACTGTTTCAACTTAAATAGTATATAATAAATGTTGTTATTGGTAGAATTGGATTTCCCTGCCAGATAAATTGTACAATGTTTCCTGCAAACCTTTTGCTTTGTATCTATTTATATATTTGTTTGGTTTTTTTTGAGTGTTTCAATTTTCAAGTTTTGTTTCCTTCCTTTCTTCTCTACCAAACTGAAACTCTACATTCCATTATTTGTTTGTCCTCAATTTTTTGTCTTAACAAATGTAGTCTTATACATAATTTTTGCTTTGTCTAAAGCTAATCAGTATCTTTAGCTCCATTACAAATAAAAGAAACTTAGAAATATTTTACTTCCATTTATATTCTTAAATTGCTTTCTCACTCCAAACTAATCAAAATAACGAAAACGTTAAAGTGTTAATAAGTTTGAATATGTGTGTTCAGCCATCATTATTTGCTTTTTTCATGCTTTCTGTATCAGTTAATAGTATGTTTAGTCATGGGTGAAAATCATCTTTCTCTTTTTTTCTTGCATTTTCATGACTACTAGTCAGGCAGAACATCTTTTATTCCTTACCTCTTTTCATTTCCTTTTCTGTTATGTGGTACCCTTTGCCCATTTTTTATTAGGTTGTCTGCTTTTTAAAAACATTCTAGGTGCTTTTATATATTAAAAAAATAAGTCAGATAGCACATACTTTTAAAATCATTTTATAGTTCTATCTTTTGTATGTTGGCACATATTTTTTCAATTTATTGTGGTCTTGTATGTTTCTACTTTATTTACAATTCTATGTTTCTGTTCTTACTTAGGAATGTCCCTTTAACTTCAAGGTTATATGAATATTTTTCTATGTTTTCTTTTAGTATTTGCTTATTTTTACATGCAGTTTTAATCCATCAAGCACATATATTTCATAAGGTATATGATTGTTATAAATACTTTTGCTTTCTTTCATAGGGCTAGGAAATCCTATTTCCAATGTCTAACTCTTAATATTGACAGAGAAACAGATTCAAACATGCTCACAACTTATCTAATGCTAATTAACTCATAAAACTGAAATATGATATGTAAAGGCCCAACATTATATAAATGATCAAAATATAATTGTCTACAAAACATAGGGTCAAAAAACCAAGAAAGCTTAATGAAAGACATACAGTAAGTATATGGAATAAAGATATAATTTATTAAAATAAATATGATTTATTTAAATTCACATTTTATATAAGCATTCTTAAATTATATAAAAACACATAATGCAATTATCATGTTTAATTAGTATGATGTTACTGATTATGAGACATGTCCTTTTTAGGTAACATAAGGAAGCAGAAATGTTAATAACCAAATTGTGAAACAGTGCTTTATTTTTCATTTATTGTAATGTACTTCAATTTTGGAGAAGCTAAATGTAAAAATACATGCATTATTAAAAGTATAGTAATATTGTTTTTAAGAAATGAACACCCAAAACAAGATGGCTCAGAAAGGTTCAAAATAAAGATTATCACCCCACCCTGCACACACAACACAAATTGAAATTGAAAGTAGATAGAAGATAGAAGTATTCCTTCACCTTAATTCTGACTTCCTCAACATCCATTTTCAGCTAAACTATGAGAGAAAGACCCCAAATTGTGTGCTAGTCATGGTGATATTCAGTATATTTAACAACCGGTATGGCAATATATTAATAATATAACATATGAATTCAGAAATGGAAGTAATTGTATTTTATTCTCTAAAAGTAATGATTATGGCACTCCCAATCATTGTCAGTTTCAGGCTATAATAAATTCACTAGACAAAACAGACTTTAAACTAATATTACATTTATTTGGCTTCTTAACATAATAAAGAAGAGGGAATACAGAAAGCATGGTGTCTCTCTCACTGGGGCACCCAGCAGCTACCACATACCTTGTTTCTTTTGTTCTCTTCACCTATATTGACCATGTGTTATCTACTAATAAAGGAATAAAAGGGTCTATGGTACTTGATACAGAAAAGCCACATTTCCCATAAACATCTTGCCTGCCTTTAAACAATCTCTAGAACTTCCATTGGTGTACCCCTATTGCTTGAGCTTCTAAAACACCTCTTCATTCATCTTTAATGGTATTAGACTCCATGGTAAGTAGCATAGCATAGAGCCCCTTTTAGAGATGGTTTTATAATTTCTCAGAGTTGTTTCTGGTATAATGCATAAGATTAATAAGTGTTCTTTCCTGAATGGCCTTTTCCAAGTGGATGGCCAACCATGGTAGTTTTGTGTCAGCTTGACTAGTCTCTAGTACCTGGTTTCATGGTCAAACACAAGTCTAGATGTTACTGTGAGGGTGTTTTTATTAGATATAATTAACATTTAAATCAGCAGGCTTTGAGGGAAACAGCTTACCTTCCATAATGTGGGTGAACCTCATCGAGTCAGGTGAAGGTCTTGAGAGAAAAGACTGAGATCCCCAAAGAAGGAATTCTGCCTCCACAATGCCTTTGACTTAAGACTGAAATGTTGACTCCTGCCACAGTTTCCAGCCTGCCAGCCAGGCCTAAATATCCCATGAGACAGTTCCTTAAAACTTCTCTCACTCTTTCTCCCTCTCTCCTTTCTGCTTCTGGAGAACCCTCACTAATACATATTTTGGTACCAGGAATGATTCTAAAGGAACATAATTTTAAGGATGAATTTTCTGAATTGGTTCTGGGGTTTTGGGAATTAGTTCACCAATATTATTAGTTTTAAATGCAGAAATAACTCTATCTCCAGTAGCAAAGAGAGCACTGATACCATGGCATCATATGGTAATAGGACAGAAAATACCACCACTGGATACTCCTAATCAAATACTTAAAAACAGCAGGTTTCTGAGTGACCATGTATTTGATACCTTAACATATTTTTGCCAAAGTAATGAGTATAATGATATTAGCTGGTTACTCTTATTATGTTAGACAAAGTGGGGAAAGAAAAGGATGAGCTTGGAATTCAAATTTCCATCCCAAGAGCCACATAATGACCTACAACTTTCTATGACTACCCTGAAAGAAACCCTAGTCTCCTATAGCTACAGATTGCTGAAAACTAGCTCAGACTGCTGAAAACCATACCCAGAGTCTCATCCTGTGAGTGACTGAATTATAATGCAAGTTGAATTCCCAATTTTATAGGATATCTTCTGTTAAAATGAGAGCATTGATTAGGATAGAACAAAATCCTAAAAGCTGGAATGAGGAAATATGGGAAGATCCTAATGACGCTAGGGATGTTTACCTCTAAACTCTGCTGAGTCCCCCTTGCCATTAGAAGCAGGCTTTCTAGAGACTGATGTCAGGTGGAATAGGAGGTTCCTTACTTTTCTCCCTCCCATAGATGCAGAGAATAAACATTTCTGCATGGACCAATTCTCTCTGAGAACCAGAAAGTGGTTGAGTGACTCCTACACATTGGGAAACTTAAAAAATATCCACATATTGGGTAGGGAAAGCAAAGACTCATGCACAAACTTCATCCTAAGCACAATGTCATACAATTGGGAAATAATCCACAACTCATAACTTCTTCCAGAGGAATGAAGGGTTTGGACCACATATAGAGTTCTGCAACATTTACAGTTTCTGCCAGAGGGTTTGGCTCTTAAATTACCTACTTCAGGGAGTGGAGGGAACTTGGAAGTCATGAGTTTGCCTGGAGAAGGGAGAACAAAGAGATGGTTTTGAATGAGTGTGCAAGCACTTCTCGTGGCTAGCTATAGTTCCCCAGAATCTAGTTTCTTCCTGGAAGTAGTTTGTTGTCACACTCTTCCAGAAGCTGCCTGATATATATATACACAATAAATATATATATATACTACCCAGAGTCACATAGATTCAACACAGTGCTTATCAATATTCCAATTACATTTTTAGAGAAACAGAAAACAAAAATTAGATTACTTCTATAGAATCACAACAGACATCACTGTTGTGATGTCTTTGTAATACAATTGTTTTAAAGCCAAAACAGTCTTTAAAAAGAAAAACAAAGTTGCAGGCATCACACTTTCTGGTTTCAAATTGTATTACAAAGCGAATTTAAAATATAAAAATATTTTTAAAAAACAACTATGTTTTTTTATGGTACTGGTATAAAAACAGGTATATAGACTGATGGAAGAGAATAGAGGGCCCAGAAATAAACACAACCATATATGTCAACTAATTTTCACAAGGCCATCAAGAAGACACAGTGGGAGAATGGCCATCTCTTTAACAAATAGTGTTGGGAAATCTGAATACTCAAACGCAAAATAATGAAACTGGACCTTATTTTATAACATTCACAAAAATAAACTTAAAATGGATTGAAGACCTAAACATAACATCTTTAACTATAAAACTCCTTGAAGAAAACACAAGGGAAAAACTTCTTGATATTGATCTTGGCAATAATTTTTGGATATCTAACCAAGATCCCGAGACACAAAAGCAAAAGTATACAAGTGGAAGTATAATGAAACTAAAACTTTTCTGGACAAAGGAAACAATGCAGAAAATGAAAAGACAGCCAACAGATTCAGAGAAAAAACATTTGTGAATCATATATTGTTAGATAAGCAGTTGATATTCAAAATATGTAAGGAACTCACACACTCAACAGCAAAATAACAATAATAGTCTGATAAAAATGGGAAAAGAACCTAAACAGACACTTTTTGAAATAAGACATACAAATGGTGAACAGGCATATGAAAAGATGCTCAACATCACTAATCATCAGGGAAATGCAAATAAAAACCATGAGTTATCATCACACACCTATTAGAATGGCTGCTATCAAAAAGATAACATGTTGGTGAGGTTATGGAGAAACAGAATCCTTATATACTGTACAGGTGGTAAAAAAAATAGGGAATTTCTTTAAAAAATTAAAAATAGAATTACCATATAACCCAGCAATTCCCCTTCTGGGTACATACCCAAAGGAAATGAAATAAATACCTAGTAAAGATATTTCCATCCCCGTGTCCATGCAACAGTACTCACAATAACCCCAAGATATGAAAATAACGTGTTTGTCAGTGGATGTATCGGTAAAGAAATCGTGGTGTTCTCATACAATGGAATATTATTCTTCCTTTTAAAAATGAGATACTACCATTCTCAACAACATGGATGAACCTGGAAGTCATGCTAAGTGAAATAAGCCAGGCACATAAAGAAAATACTGCACGATCTCACATATATGTTGAATCTAAAAAGTCATACTCATAGAATTAGAAGGTGGAATGGTGGTTACCTGAGGCTGGGGGAAAGGGGAGAAATGGGGAGATGTTACAAAAGGGCACAAAATTTCAGATAGGAGTATTAATTTCTGGAGAGCTACTGTATAGCATGGTATTTATAGTTAATAAAATATTCTGTATACTTGAAAATTGCTAAGAGAGTAGACTTTATTCTTACTACAAAAATTGATATGTGAGGTGATAGATAATTAACTTGATTTAATCATTCTGCAATATATACATGTATCAAAACACCACTCATAACCCCATAAATATATACAATAAAAAACAGGGCTGGGCGCAGTTGCTCACGCCTATAATCTCAACACTTTGGGAGGCCAAGGCGGGCGAATCGCAAGGTCAGGAGATTGAGACCATCCTGCCTAATACGGTGAAACCCCGTCTCTACTAAAAACACAAAAAATTAGCTGGGCCTGGTGACCGGCGCCTGTAGTCCCAGCTACTCGGGAGGCTGAGGCAGGAGAATGGCGGGAACCCGGGAGGCGGAGATTGCAGTGAGCCGAGATGGCGCACTTCACTCCAGCCTGGGCGACAGAGCGAGACTCCATCTCTAAAAAACAAAATAAAACAAAACAAAAAAGCTGAAGCAGCCTTTTCATTCCTTCATTCCTGTTGGAAGAGATTAATCCTGCTTTGTCCGAAGAAACTATAATTGCCTCCCTTGAGATACTCACCTTGCAAAACACTTCTGATTCTCCTTAAGACTCAACCCCACCACCCTCTTTTGCCTGTAGACCTATAATTAGACTCAAGTCCCACCAGCCCCCTAAAGATTAAGTACAAAGTTTGACTCATGAGAAGGTGCACGGCATTCCAAAAGAACTACATAATTTTTCTAATTTATTTAGACAGAAATCAGGGAAATATGTTTGGGAATCAATATTGCATGTATAGGATGAAGATGAAAAGAACAAAGTTAGATCACACCAAATTTATTGATATGGTATAATTTATTTATCACTAAGCAGAGATTGTTGGTTTAATGTTGCAGCATGGAGGTTAGAAAGGACTGTAACAGTGAGTTTGGTTGGCTGAAACATGGACCAAAAGGTGGCCTATACTAAGTGAAGCTGAAATGCAGAATTGCCTTGGTTTACTGAAAAGGAAGGGATTCAAGGGCCTAGGAAAATTGGAATGTTAATGTGGATTTATCATTTAAGATCTGCTAACCCATCTTAGGAGGATCCAGAGGACATACCCTTCACCACAACTGTGAGAAATGTGAAGACAACCCCAGCATTCTCAAACAGCTCTGTGGTTGCTCTTCTCTATTGGTCAGAAATCACACTGGATGTTGCTGCTACTGAATTGGGAACCTTAGATGCAATAGGAATAATTGGGTCTCAGAGGCCAAGTAGTGGCGTTTAAGCATCTGAAACAGTGTCATGCTTACCATAATGGAAATCAGAGTCAAAGTAGAAATCAGAATAGTCTGGCTTGAGTTATCTATGGCATTGGCTAGTTGATCATTGTGTTTGCTGAAGTGACATAAATGGTCAAGCTGCTAAATTCTTACTTAATCTGTATAAGCAGAAGAGTTCTAGATCAAGTGGACAAAAGTCTAATTTAAATAATAAAAACACAGTCATGGCCTCTCAGTCAATTCCCAGACTTGATCAAGTTTATAGACCCAGGACCCCTTGAAGGAAGGGTACCCTTGAGGAAGGACCCAGTATACTGCCAAAAATTTATACCTTTAATTTTTCTCCCAGCCTTCCTCAAAGGGACCTATGGCCTTTTGCTGGGGCTGCTATGCAACATATAAAAGAAAATAAGATTTTTAAGGGATTAATTGACAGTGCCTCTGAACTGACACTAATTCCAAAAGGCCAAAAATGTCATGATGGTACACTGGAAAGGAAGCTATGGAGTGCAAGTGATCAATGGAATTTTAGCACAGATCTGTCTTACAGTGGATCCAGTGGGAGCTGAACTCATCCTCTTGTCATTTCCCCAGTTCGTGAATGTATAATTGAATAAATATACTCATCAACTAGCAGAATTTTCACATTGGTTTCCTGACCTGAGGAGTAAGGACCATTATGGTAGAAGAGGCCAATTAGAAGCTACTAGAACTGCTTCTACCTAGGAAAATTGTAAACCAAAAGCAATATTACATTCCCAGAGAGATTTGGAAGATTAGTGACTTCATCAAGGACTTGAGAAATGAAGGGGTTGTGATTTCAACCACACCCTTCAACTCACCTATTTGGCCTGTTCAGAAAACAGATGGATCTCAGGGAATAAGAGTGGATTATCATAAATTTAAATAGACGGTGATTCTAATTGTAGATACTGTACTAGATAATGATTTCATTGCTTGAGCAAATTAACATATCCCCTGGTAATTGGTATGCAAATACTGATGTGGAAAATTGCTTTATTTTCTGCTTTCCTATAGTGAAGAAGCAGTTTTCTTTTAGCTAGAAAGTCTAATAATGCATCTTCACCATCCTACCATGAGGGTAAATTAGTTCTCCCGCTCTATATCATAATTTAGTTTGCCAGGAACTTGAAAGCCTTTCTGCAAGATATCATATGTGTTTGTTACATTGATGATATACTGACTGGACCTCTTGGGTAAAAAGTAGTCTAGATATATTAGTAAGATATTTGCATGTCAGAAGGTGGGACATGAATTCAAAAAATTTAGGGGCCTTCTACATCATGAAATTTTTAGAAGTCTAGTGGAATGGGACATGTCAAGATATTCCTTCTGAAATAAGGAAAAATTGTTGCATCTGGCCTCTCCTACTACCAAAAAACAGGTGTAATGCCTATTTGACCTCTCTGTATATTAAGGCAACATATTCCTCATTTGGGCGCGCTACTGTGGCTCACTTACTGAGTGACCTGGAAATCTATTTGTTTTGAGTGGGACCAAGAACAAGAGAAGGTTCTGTAACAGTACAGGATGCTCTTCCACTTGGAAAACATGATCCTACATATCCAGTGGTGCTGGAAGTGACAGTAGCAGATAAGGATGCTCTTTAGAGCCCTTGGCAAGTTCCTATAGGTGAATCACAGTGCAGGCCCCTTGGAGCAAAGCCATCTCATTCTCTGCAAATAATTATCCTTTTTGTATAACAGTTCTTGGCCTGCTATTGGGTGTTAGTAGAAACTGAACACTTAACCATGGACCACCAATTTGCCAAGCAATCTGAGCTGCCCACCATGAACTGGGTGTTATCTGACCCTCCAAATAGTTTGGCATGCAGGTAGTACTCCATCATCAAATAGAAGTGGTGTACATGAGACAGTGCTCAAGCACGCTCTGAAGACACAAGTGAAATATATGATGTGGCCAAATACCCATGGTTTCCACTTCTGCTACATTACGTCCTCTCTCCCAGCCTACTCTCTTCAGTACCCCTTTCAGCAATATGAGGTTAAAACCAGGTACTATGAATACTCTCTTGATTTTTGGTTCTTGTGATGGTGTTTTTTTGTGTTGTTAGTTGTTAAAATTTGATGTTTCTGTAAGGGGGATCAATACTGTAGACTTCCATTCAGCCATCTTGCTCTAATCCTGCCAGGCTCTTTTCAACAACCAGATCTTGCATGAACTAATACTGATAGAGTAACAACTCACTCATTACTGTGGAGAGGACACCAAGCCATTCATGACAAATTTTATCCCATAGCCAAAACACCTCCCACTGGGCACATATCCAATATTGGTGATCAAGTGTCAACATGAGATTTGGAGGGGAGATATATGCAAACCATATTACTTTCCATTAAATTTTTGTTCAGCCACTGTTCTGGGGGTTGTAAGAGATATGATATGTTCATACTACATTTTGCTTTTTACCTAATATTTATACACTGGTCATGTTAAATGTGATTCTTTGTCCAAATGACATATATTTTAGGGAGCCAAGTGGTATAAAATGTGTTTTTCTAAACTATTGATTGTATTTTCTGCCTTGGCTTCTTTTAGAAGAAATTTAAAAACCAAAATAGAACAAGTATCCCTTTACAAATTTATTTGTGAAGTGGAGGCAGAGCAAGATGGCTGAATAGAATTCTCCAACAGTCATCCTCCTCTTCTGCCTGCAGGAACATCAAATTGAACAACTATCCATACAAGAGAGCACCTTCATAGAACCAAAAAGTCAGCTGTCTGAAGAAGGATGGGTACAAGCAAGTCCAGACTGCAAAAACCAGTATAAAACCTAAACTTTGCAATGCTCAGACATTAACAAATGTCCACAGGCATCAAGAATATATAGGAAAATATAACCTCCCCAAACTGATTGAATAAGACATCAGTAACCAGTTCTGGCAAAACAGAGATATGTGACCTCTTAGAGAATTTAAAATGGCTGTTTTGAGGAAGCTGAATGATTTTCAAGATAACATAGAGAAGGAATACAGAAATTTATCAGAGAAATTTAACAAAGAGATTGAAGTAATAACTTTAGAAACACCCAGAAATTCTGGAGTTGAGAAATTCAATGGACATATACAAAAATGCATCAGAGTATCTCAACAGCAGAAGTGATCAAGTGGAAGAAAGGATTACTGACTCAAAGACAGGCTTTTGAAAATACAGAGAAGAAAAAAAATTGAAAAGAATGCAGTATGCTTACAAGATTGTATGGCTATTTAAATAACATTATTTAAATATTACAAGTATGTATTTAATACTTGTATTTAACATTACAAGTATAGCTATTTAAATAACATTAATTCCTTTCTTTCATCAGTATTCTGTATTTTTCCTTGTAGAGATCTTTCTCCTCCTTGGTTAAATATATTCCTAAGTATTTTATTTGTAGCTATTGTAAATGGGATTGCCTTCTTGATTTGATTCTCAGCTTGTTAAGGTATACAGAAATGGCAGTAATTTTTGTGCATTGGTTTTGTATCCTGAAACTTTACTGAATTTGTTTATGAAATCTAAGAGTTTTGGAGAAGTCTTTAGGTTTTTCTAGATATTAGATCATATTATCAGTGAACAAAGATCATTTGACTTCCTGTTTTCCTATTTTGATGTCTTTTATTTTTTTCTCTTGCCTGACTGCTCTGGGTAGGACTTTCAGTATTATGTTGAATAGGAGTGGTGAAAGTGGGCATCCTTGTTCCACTTCTTAGAAGACTGCTTTTAACTTTTCTGTGTTCAGTATGATGTTGGCTGTGGGTTTGTCATATATGGCCTTTATTATTTTGAGGTATGTTTCTTCTATACCTAGTTGATTGAAGATTTTATCCTGAAGAAACGCTGAACTTTATCAAATGCCATTTTGTGTATTGTTGAGATTATCAAAAGGGTTTTGTTTTAATTCTGTTTATGTGTTGAATCACATTTATTTATTTTCATATATTGAACTGTCCTTGAATCCCTGGAATAAACCCCACTTAATCATGGTATATTATATTTTGATGTGCTATTGGATTTGCTAGCATTTTGTTGAAGATTTTTTCAACTATAATCAGCAGGGATTTGGGTCTGTAGTTTTTTGTGTGTCCTTGTTCAGCTTTGGTATTAGGGTGGCTTCACAGAATGAATTATAGAGGATTCTCTCTTTTTTGTAATTTTGGAATGGTTTCAACAGGGTTGGTACCAGTTCCTCTTTGCACATTTGGTAGAATTTGGCTGTCAATCCATCTAGTTCTGTGCTTTTTTTTTAATTGGGAGATTTTTTATTACTAGTTCAATCTTACTACTCCTTATTGGTCTGTTCAGGATTTCTGTTTCTTCCTGGTTCAGTCATGGAAGGTTGTATGTTTCCAGAAATGTATCCATTTCCTCTAAGTTTTCTCTTTGTGAGTGTATAGTTATTCATGTACTCTGATAATCTTTTAAATTTCTGTGGTATCAGTTCTTATGTCTCCTTTTCATATCTGATTATGTTTACTTGGATTTTTTTTTCTTGGTTAATCTAGATAGTGATATATCAATTTTAAAACTCTTCTCAGGGAACCAAGTTTTCATTTTGTTGATCCATTGTATTATTATTATTATTTCTTTTAAAATTATACTTTAAGTTCTGGGATACATGTGCAGAATGTGCAGGTTTGTTACACAGGTATACATGTGCCATGGTGGTTTGCTGCACCCATCAACCCATCATCTACATTAGGTATTTCCCTAATGCTTTCCCTCCTTGAGCCCCCCAGCCCTCAACAGGTCCCAGTGTGTGATGTTCCCCTCCCTGTGTCCATGTTTTCTCATTGTTCAACTCCCACTTATGATGAGAACATGCAGTGTTTGGTTTTCTGCT
>NW_016803270.1:2061750-2106949 GCF_001698545.2 Rhinopithecus bieti | reverse complement strand
GTATGATGTTGGCTGTGGGTTTGTCATATATGGCCTTTATTATTTTGAGGTATGTTTCTTCTATACCTAGTTGATTGAAGATTTTTATCCTGAAGAAACGCTGAACTTTATCAAATGCCATTTTTGTGTATTGTTGAGATTATCAAAAGGGTTTTGTTTTTAATTCTGTTTATGTGTTGAATCACATTTATTTATTTTCATATATTGAACTGTCCTTGAATCCCTGGAATAAACCCCACTTAATCATGGTATATTATATTTTTGATGTGCTATTGGATTTGCTAGCATTTTGTTGAAGATTTTTTCAACTATAATCAGCAGGGATTTGGGTCTGTAGTTTTTTGTGTGTCCTTGTTCAGCTTTGGTATTAGGGTGGCTTCACAGAATGAATTATAGAGGATTCTCTCTTTTTTGTAATTTTTGGAATGGTTTCAACAGGGTTGGTACCAGTTCCTCTTTGCACATTTGGTAGAATTTGGCTGTCAATCCATCTAGTTCTGTGCTTTTTTTTTAATTGGGAGATTTTTTATTACTAGTTCAATCTTACTACTCCTTATTGGTCTGTTCAGGATTTCTGTTTCTTCCTGGTTCAGTCATGGAAGGTTGTATGTTTCCAGAAATGTATCCATTTCCTCTAAGTTTTTCTCTTTGTGAGTGTATAGTTATTCATGTACTCTGATAATCTTTTTAAATTTCTGTGGTATCAGTTCTTATGTCTCCTTTTTCATATCTGATTATGTTTACTTGGATTTTTTTTTCTTGGTTAATCTAGATAGTGATATATCAATTTTTAAAACTCTTCTCAGGGAACCAAGTTTTCATTTTGTTGATCCATTGTATTATTATTATTATTTCTTTTTAAAATTATACTTTAAGTTCTGGGATACATGTGCAGAATGTGCAGGTTTGTTACACAGGTATACATGTGCCATGGTGGTTTGCTGCACCCATCAACCCATCATCTACATTAGGTATTTCCCTAATGCTTTCCCTCCTTGAGCCCCCCAGCCCTCAACAGGTCCCAGTGTGTGATGTTCCCCTCCCTGTGTCCATGTTTTCTCATTGTTCAACTCCCACTTATGATGAGAACATGCAGTGTTTGGTTTTCTGCTCCTGTGTTAGTTTGCTGAGAATGATGGTTTCCAGTTTCATCCATGTCCCTGCAAAGGACATGAATTCATCCTTTTTATGACTGCATAGTATTCCATGGTATATATGTGCCACATTTTCTTTTATCCAGTCTATCATTGATGGGCATTTGGGTTTGTTCCTAGTCTTTGCTATTGTGAACAGTGCTGCAGTAAACATACATGTGCATGTGTCTTTACAGTAGAATGATTTATAATCCTTTGGCTATGTACCCAGTAATGGGATTGCTGGATCAAATGGTATTTCTGGTTCTAGATCCTTGAGGAATCACCACCCTGTCTTCCACACTGGTTGAACTAATTTACATTGTATTATTTTTAAGTCTCAATTCATTTAGTTCTGCTCTTATCTTTGTTATTTCTTTCCTTCTGCTAGTTTTGGGTTTGGTTTGTTCTTGTGTTTCTAGATCTTTCAGGAGCAAAGTTGGGTTGTTAACTTGTGGTATTTTTATTTGATGTAGGCATTTAACATTAAAAACTTCTGTCTTAGCACTGTTTTTGCTTAGTTTTGCAGGATACAAAATTCTTGGCTGACAGTTATTCTGTTTAAGGAGGTTGAAGAGTGTTCCCCAATCCAATATGACTAATATGGTTACTGCTGAGAAATCTGCTCTTAGTCTGATAGTTTTTTTCTTTTCAGGTTACCTGATGCTTTTGTCTTACTGCTTTTAGAATTCTTTCTAACTGCCCATTGAAGTTGCCACATTCCAGGGTGCTGTTGGGGCATGTCTGCAAGGTGATATGACCTGTCCTCAAATTTTCCAGCAGTGGATACCAGCACCAGCTTTAATGGGGATGGCAGGAGAGTGACATAGACTCTGTGAAAGTTCTTGGTTATTGGTAGCCTCAGTGTGTTGGTTTTTTTGAACACCAGTTAAGAGTAGTAATGAACTGGTCCCACAGACAGACTAAGGACCTCCTGGTAGCAGAGTGGTGTAGGCGGTAGTGATAGCTGAGATCATGCAGCTATTTTCTCCTTCCTGGGTGCAGTGCTATTCTACCAGGAGATACTGTAGTGCATTGTGTTGGTTGGCCTCCAGCCAGATGACGGCGCTTCCAACTGTGGGAGTAGCAGTGGGATTTCTGCTTGCCTTATGTTGTCCAGGGTGAGGTACTCTGGTTTCATAGGGCAATGGGCAGGGCCATGTAGGTTTCAAGAGATTCTATCCTTTGTGTTAAGCCACGATAGGTGACAGGGCAAAGCCAGGTGGAAACTGGGTCTGCTGGGTTTGTACTCTGAGTCTCCCTGTGCAGGGCAAGCAGCAACCCCAGTGGGTGTTGAGGGATGGGAGTGGGTCTCAGGCCACTGGGTTGTATGTACCATAGGGGAGCATTGCTGCCTCTGCTATGCAGAAGAGTTTGTGCAGGGAGTGGGGAGTAGCAGGCAGTGGTAAGCCCCACATATTTGTGGTAAGCTCCCATTCATTTGGTGAGGCAGATCCACTCCCCCAGTGTTCCACTGGCAGCAGAAAGCTGAGTTCCAGTCAGTCTATAATCAGAACTCACAGCTACTGGGAGTCATAAGCTTTCCCCAGGGAAATCGCAACCGTGGCTTTTAGGCCACACTCCTCCCTGTTCACTGCAAAGCCAGACACCCAGCTCCTGCATCCACAGCTGCTACACTCAGGACTCCTGTACTCAAAGTCTGCTTTTCACTCTCCCCAACCATGGCCCTAGCCAAGAGAGTTTGTCTTATATCGTGAAACTCTGTTGGGAGCTTCTTTCAACCTGTGACCAACACCTGAACTTTATGGCTGTACTCTGCAGGGTCCCCTGTTAAGATCAATAAGGAATGGCTGCCCTTGGTCTGCACTGGAATCTTGGAATGCATGCAAGGATCTTCCCACTGCTGCTCCTACTTTTATATTCCATTACCCTCCCCAAGTCAGTTCCTGCACTGGGTGAGATTAGGGCCTTCCCTGGTGATGTGGACTTTGAGGATCCCTGGTGAGGGTGTGTATGCCAGAGGCAAACTTCCCACCTCTTACATTCTGGGGACTTGGAGCCCTTCACCTGACTCACAGTGTGGGCTGCAGCCTTTTGTTTCCTTCAAAGTGTCCATAGATTCCTTTGGTTTTCCTGTTCAGGTTCGGCATCACTTCTTGAAAAAAAAGTTCACAGTGTCAATCTCATTATCCCATCTTCTCCTGATCTCCAGGGTTTCTGCTGAGAAATCAACTGAAAGTTGTATTAAGACTTCATTAATTTTGATATGTTTCTTTTCTCTTGCTACTTTTAATATTCTGTCCTTAACTTGTTAATTGGATTATGATGTGGCTTGATGATGACATTTTGGCTTGAATTTGACTGGTGACCTGAGCTTCCTACACCTGGATGCTGTTTTCTGTCTCCATGTTTGGGATAATTTCAGTCATTATTTCCTTAAATATGATTGCTAGGCCTTTTTCTCTCTTCTGTCATTTAGCAACTCCTATTATGCTGAGCTTAGCTTATTTGATGTTGTCTCATAGTTCTGATAGGCCTTCTTCATTGTTTTTTATTCACTTTTCTTTTTGCTCCTCTAATTGTATAATTTCATATGTTCTGTCTTTGAGTTCACTGATTTTTTTTCCTGTTTAAGTCTGCCGTTAAACTTTCTTTAAATTTTTTTTTTTCAGTTGGAATCATTTTTAATATTTAAATATAAAAAGTGAGCACTGACTTCTGTTTTTTTAAACACACACACAGGTCTAACAACCAAACTGTGCAGGGGAAATGAATTCCTGATCTGTCTTCCAGTACCCATTCTGTGGCTGAAGCTGCAGCCAGCCTCCCTCCTCTCATATATAGTGGCCACTTTACACTACAGGTGTAATACATTTTGTCTTTCACATTGCGTGCATGTCCCTCCCCAACAGCTCCATTCTTTAAAAAAAAAAAATTAAAAAATATAAAAGGCAGTCGTTAACGGTCAGGGGCACATCCCTCCCACTGGCATCGGTTCCTGCCCACAAGGGGAAAGTGACATCTTCCAGTTAGGAGCAATTTGGTGAAAGGAGTGGGGTGGCCAGAGCAGGAATCTGCATGGCTGCACTCTGGTATCAGAGTGAAGACAGAAGTAAGGATAATGTGGAGGGCACAGTTGCAAGTTGAGTCTTTTCATGAGACAATGTGGGGAGAATTCTCCCCACCAGGTTTCGATAGATCAATGTGCCAAAGTTAAAAAAAAAAAATCCAAATAATCAGCATTTCAAACACTTGAATTTCAAACTTATCCCACCGAGACAGCTCAAACAGCAGTAACAACCTAGATCTTTCCAGGAAGTGAGGGTAGAGCCCCTAGCATTCCTCCTGAGAGCGCTGTATTAGGCCCTAGAGGTATCTGCCGCTGCTGCAGTTGCTGCTGTTGCTCCATTTACAACTTCTCAGTCTCAAAGACAATGGGAAGAACCAGGATCATAAAGGAAGTGGTCCCAATCCACAAGGCTGCCCTGGAAAACCTGTACATTTTTTGAGCTACAAAGAAGGAAAGATCAAAAGTGGCTCCGGCCGCGGACTAGACCCTCTCCGGAAAACATCTCCGTCAGGCCCCATAGTCTCTCCGACAGGGTCTCATCTAGCTCCTCATCGACATCCTCCTCCAGCTCCTCCTCAGGCTTCTCCGCGTCGCCTTTCAGGTTCCCCGGCACCGGCAGCAGCAACGGCGGCAGCCATGACTGTAGGGGCCCTTTCTTTGAATTTTTTAGTTCAATTTACATATTCTTTATTTTGAGAGTTTCTCTTTGGTCTTAAAAAATTGTTTCTATTTCTTGGTTAAATTTCTAATTTTGTTCCTGAATTGTTTTCCAAGTTTCATTTAGTTTTCTATCTGTATTTTTTTGTAATTCCTTTAACTTTTAAAATAAGATTATTCTGAATTATTTGTCAATCATTTTATAGATCTTCAGTTTTTCTGAATCTATTACTGAAGGTTTTTTGCTCTTTTTTGGTGGTGTCATATTTTCCTGAGTTTTACAAGTCTTGCATTTTTATGTTGATGTCTGCACATTGAGCTTTTGCAGGTGTTTTTGACAGTGTTAGGCCTTTACTGCTAAATATTAGAATTTAATCACTGGTCTGCTCTTGCTTCTCAGTCTGGGGAAGACTTATAGTGAGAACTGGAAATTAAATGGTGCACTGGAAATAAATCACTGCCCTGTTGTTTTCCAGTCTGTGGAAGACTTATAGTGAGCCCTGTAACTTCAATACTGCTCCAGAACTATGTTGCTGCCCTGCCATTGTTCTTCAGTTATAAAAAGTATTAATAGAAATAGTTTGTATTTTTAAGTGAGCACCAGAACTTAAATGCCAAACATGTAGATGTTTCCAGGTCAGGAGAAGGCTTCACATGAATATGTGGACTTTGTGGGAAATCCAGCCAGGAATTTGGTCCTTCCTGTGTATTGTGCCTTCTTCAGGACTGTGGGCCATCCACTTTACTCAATGTGATATTTTCACTGATTGGAGCACAGAACACCTACAAAAATTCACATGCCAGTCAATGCAATTAGAACCTTCCCTTTTTGACCACAGTTCATCCCAGGTGGTTCAGTCTTCCCAGCAATTTAAATGTTCCATGAGACAGGACTGGAGTGAGCTTCCTGTGAAGATTCTATAACCAGCTGGGAGATTGAACCTTCACCTCCAATTTCCTCCTCCCACCCTGGGAACCATGTGTCTAGGGAAATTCTGTGAGTGGCGTTAGCCCTGCCTGCAGGAGGGGGTGACACCCTTTAAAGTGATTATTCATTGATTATTCATCTTACCAGTATCAGGTTTTCTTGATTCTGTGTGTCCTGGAAGTTTCTCCACTTCTCCCTTGAATTTTGGTGAATTCAGGGTGGTATTCTTGTCTTTGAATAAATAATTTCTAGTTGTATTTTTTTTCTAGGGAAAGCGATGCTGGGAGATCTTCTATTCTGCCATCTTGCTTACATCACTCTGTGATTTTCCTGGTTATTTATCTTTTAGGTTTCTTTGTGATTGTTGCAGTTTCTGTGCTTGCTTCTCATGCTGGTTGGATTATTATTAATTTTTGAATGGGACATTCTAAATAGTAAAGTGGTTAGTGGAATGTATATGTGTGGTAGATTGACAGAGGATGAGATTTTGTGGGAAAATTGGTAGATTCTGTCCAGGTTTGGTGTCATATTATTAAATCTTTTTTTTGTTGTTGTTAAAGAAGCTATTGCAACTCACATATGTGTCTTTTGTCTGTTGCAGTTTGGCACTATCTTCCTCCCTCTATTTTTAGCCGTTTTTACTGTCAGCGTCCCTAACTTCTATTAGGAATCTCTGTTTCAAGCAATAGAAATGGTCCATCAGTGTGGTTTCTTCTTCAACTCTTCTTTCTTAGCACCCTAAATATGGTTACCACTATAAAGGCATATTAGGCATGCCTTTCAGTGATGACACTTTGGAGGAAAACCTGTATACTGTTATAGGTTCAAGACAGCATGACTATTATCTCTTAGTATTCTCCAAAGCCTTGTGCCAGATTTCATGACAGTACTTTTAGTATCAGGGGGCTATGGAAATTTTCTTACTTTTTTTCTTTTGTTTCTGGGGTTTTATAGGAAAATGAGGGCAAAGGGGAGCTTTATTGTGTCATCTTCTTAAGGATTTAAAATAGAAAATAATCAGAGATTTTGCAAGATTACTGTATGACTTTCTGACTTTGAGTACTTTGGCGATTACTAAGAACACAGTTTAAATACCTATAGTAACTATCTGTTTTTAGAAAAAAACCATAATGCTCTAGATCTCCAAAGTGATTTGGTGAGGAATGAACATATATACTATGTAATCCAAAATTGCTTTTCCATTGTCCTAGATCAGAGAGAGATACATTGATGGGTAAATGATCATATTTTCCAAGGAAATATACCAGTGATTGGCCCTTAAATTGCACCCATATATTAGAATTAATCCTTTTCTAAAGACAGATAATTTTCTTGTAGTACTAGCTGAAGATTTGTCCTTCAAACATGAATATAGAAGTCTTAAACTACCTGCAAATATTTTGAAATTTTGAAAATTATTGTAAATATCTAGATTTCTAGCTTCTTTGGGGAATTTAGAACACCTGAGAATATCTGTCATGCATTTGTAGTGGTAAGAATAATGGTTTTTTTTTTTTTTAAATAAAACAGGTACTCTCCATTTCACCTTGCTCTTTATGCCATCCCTGTCATCACCAGGCTCATTACACTCATATTACATACTCAGTCTCAGTAGACATTGGAGTTTATTAGTTGGAGAACAGATTTCAGAAACTAAAAGAATCAATTCATTCCAGGCTTTTATATTTAATAACTATGTGGACTTCCACAATATGCGTAATATCAATAAGTTCTATTTCCCTCATCTGTTAAATGGAGATAAAATACTTATTTTCTTCAATTATTATAATGATTAAATGAGATAATACTTCAAAAGTACTTAGTATATCGCTTCTCGGCCTTTTGGCTAAGATCAAGTGAAAAGTACTTAGTATAAAAGATGGCACATAGTAGCTATTTCGTATGAATTTGAAATTATTTAACATATTTGTATTCAATTGAATAATTAGCATGTTAAATTGCAAAGTAAATAAGGTTAGATGATTAGATGATTGGGAGGTAAAATATCTCTAATTAGTACTATGTACTATACTTCTGCCTCAAACAAAATGTTAGGGTTTTTGTTGTTTTTTACTGTATGTGCTTTTTTTACTTTTTCAGCTTCTATCTTAGAAGCAGCTGGTACACATGCAGATTTGTTACAAAAGTGTATTGTGTGATGCTGAAGTCTGGGGTATGACTGAACGCGTCACCCAGATAGCATAATACCCAAGAGATCATTTTACCCCTACTTCCTCCCCCTTTTAGTATTCCACAGTGTCTATGGTTCCCATCTTTATGTCCATGTGTACCCAATGTTTGTCTCCTACATATAAGGGAAGAGATGCAGTATTTGGTTTTCTGTTTCTGCATTAGCTCCCTCAGGATAATGGCCTCCAGCTGCATCCATGTTGCAGCTGGAGACATGATTTTGTTCTTTTGTATGGCTATATATTATTCCATGGTATATATGTACCACATTTTCTATATCCAGTTCACCATTGATGAGCACCTACTGTTGATTCTGTGTCTTTGCTATTATGAATGGCACTGTGGTGAACACATGGATGCATGTGTCCATTTGGTAGAACAATTTATTTTCCTTTGGGTATATAGCCAGGAATGGATTGCTGAGTCAAATGGTATTTCAACTCTTGGTTCTTTGAGAAATTTCCAAACTGCTCTCCAAGTGTTTAGACTAGTTTACATTCCCACCAACAGTGTGTATGTGTCCCCTTTTCTCCACAGACTTGCCATCTGTTTTTATTTTTTATTTTTTAATAATAGCCATTCTGGGCCAGGTGTGGTGGCTCATACCTGTAATCCCAGCACTTTGGGAGGCCAAGGTGGGTGGATCACTTGAGGTCAGGAGTTCAAAACCAGCCAGGCCAACATGGTGAAACCCTGTCTCTACTAAACACACACACACACACACACACACACACACACACACACACAAATTAGACAGGTATGGTGGCGTGTGCCTGTAATCCCAGCTACTCCAGAGGCTGAGACAGGAGAATCACTTGAACCTGGAGGTGGAGGTTGCAGTGAGCCAAGATCGTGCCACTGCACTCCAGCCTGGGTGACAGAGTGAGACTCCGCCTCAAAATAATAAAAATAGTCATTCTGACTGGTGTGAGATGGTATCTCATTGTGGTTTTAAATTGCATTTCTCTGATGATTAGTGGTGTGGAGCATTTTTTCATATGTTTCTTGGCCACTCATATGTCTTCTTTTGAGACGTTTCTGTTTATGTCCTTTGCCCCACTTTATGATGGAGTTATTTGTTTTTTGCTTGTTGGTTTAAGTTCCTTATAGATTCTAGACCTTTGTTAGATGCATAGTTCATGAATATTTTTCTTTTATTCTGTAGGTTGTCTGCTCTGTTGATAGTTCCTTTGGCTGTGCAAAAGATTTTTAGTTTAACTAGATCCCATTTGTCAATTTTCTTTTGTTGCAATGGCTTTTGAAGACATAGCCATACATTCTTTGCCAAGGCTGATATTGAGAAGGGTATTTACTAGGTTTTCTTCTAGGATTGCTATAGTTTGAAGTCTTACATTTAAATCTTTAATCCTTCTTGATCAAATTTTGTATATGGTAAAAAGCAGGGATCCAATTTCATTCTTCTGCATATGGCTTGCCAGCTATCCCAGCATCATTTATTGAGTAGGGAGTCCCTATTGCTTATTTTTTCTGGGTTTCTCAAAGATCAGATAATTTTAGGTATGTGGCTTTATTTCTGGGTTCTCTACTCTGCTCTGTTGGTCTATGTGTCTGTTTTCATACCAGTACAATGCTGTTTTGATTACTGTAGCCCTGTAAAATAGTTTCAAGTCAGGTAGTATGATGCCTTCAGCTTTGTTCTTTTTGCTTAGGATTGCTTTGGCTATTAGGCTTCTTTTTTTCTTCACATGAATTTTAGAATAGCTTCTCCTAATTCTGTTAAAAATGACATTGGTAGTTTGATAGGACTCCATTGAACCAGTAAATTGCTTTGGGCAGTATGGCCATTTAATGACATTGATTCTCTCAATCCATGATCAGGGACTGTTTTTTCATTTATTTGTGCCATTTCTGATTTCTTTCAGCAGTGTTTTTGCAGTTCTCCTTGTAGAGATCTTTCACCTTCTTGGTTACATGCATTCCTAGGTGCTTCACAAAATGTTAGTTTTTTAAATCAATAACTTTGTCAATCTGTTATTCTTACAGTTACAAATGAAGCAGCCTCAGAACTTCCAAATACAGCAGAAAACCTTCCAGCAGTGTACCCATCAATTAGCGACCTAATAATTCGATTGGATTTAAACAAAGTGGTCGGTAAGTACAGATTTATGTTTGGATACAGTAGAACACAATCTAAGAATTAAAATATTTCAACTGTATAGTTCTGTTAAAAAATAGGAAATTCAAAGAAGGAGTAGTCTTTCTCAACTTAATAAGTTCATTCTACTCAATCTGTCTACATGTCAATTAAGTGTATATTTAAATTACGTGTTTTTACTCCACTAGACAACATTAATTTTGTAATGTTTCATATATTTCCCTTTACCTACTCATGAAGCAAAATACATAGAGACTTTCCACTACTGTGAATTTTCATAACATAAACTAGATGCTATATGAACAGCTCCTTGAGGACATGGTTGTCATTTCTTATACCATCTTTTGTATAACAAGATGGAAAGACAAATGGAACTAGTACCATATAGACAATATGGCTGCCTTGTGATGTGCTTATTATTAAATTGGCAATGTCAAATGGTGAAAAATATCGTCAGAATGGGGAAGAAGCTAGAATATGTGTGAAAGCTAGTGGTAGTGTGGTTAAGTGACTATTTTCTAATAAGATATAACCAAAGTGTTCTCTGGTAGCTTTCAAATCACTCCTTAAAGGCAACAGGCAAACATGAGCAAAATGACAAATTGAAAACATCCAAACTCTCATTCCCTGACAGAAACATTGAAAAAAATTAGAATAATCTATCAGAACCAACTTTGTCAGAGCTCCAGAACATAGTCACAGATTTATAGCATCCAAGAGAATACCTAATTAAGAAAAGTCTATCTTCAAAATGGTAAGAAAGTTTTGTGGAACTGTCAAAGGAGTGCTCCAGCAAAAGCCAATATGAAAATCTCCTGGCAATCATGGCATTACTAGTAGACCTGCCCTATTAAAACTTCTAGGCTGGGCACGGTGGTTCACCCCTGTAATCCAAGCACTCTGGGAGGCTGAGGCAGGTAGATCACGAGGCCAGGAGATCAAGACCATCCTGGCCAAAATGGTGAAACACCATCTCTACTAAAATATAAAAAATTAGCTGGGCGTGGTGACACACGCCTATATTCCCAGCTACTCGGGAGACTGAGGCAGGGGAATCACTTGAACCTAGCAGGAGGAGGTTTCAGTGAGCCGAGATCACGCCACTGCACTCCAGCCTGGTGACAGAGCAAGACACTGTCAAAAAAACAAACAGACAAAAAACCTTCTAAAGGGAATTCTTCAGGTTAAAATGAAAGAATGCTATAGAGTAACTTCAACCACATGAAGAAATAAAGATCTCTGGCAAAGATAAGGCCATTGGCAAATATAAAAGCCATCATTATTTTAATTTTGGCTTGTAACTCTACTCTTTGTATCTATAATACTCAAAAGACAAATACGTAAAAATAATTACAAAATTTATGTTATGGACACACAATATGTAAAGACATGATTTGTGATGTTAATAACAAGGATAAGTTAGAGGGTGCTGCATAAGAGTATACTTTTTGGATGGATTGAAGTTGAGTTGGTATCAATTCAAATTAAATTGTTATAACTTTAAGACATTATATATTATTTGCTTGGTAATCACAAAGAAAATATCTATGGTGCATGTATGAAGAAAAGAGAAAGGAATCAAAACATGTCCCTACAAAAAGTCAACTAAACACAAAAAAGATGGAATTAGAGGAAATGAAGGGCAAAAAGTATAACATACAAAAAATAAGTATCAAAATGGCAGAAATGTCTTTCCTTATCAGTAATTATTTTAAATGTAAATTGACAAAACTCTTCATTCAAAAGGCAGAAATTTGCAGAATGGATTTTTTTTTAAATGATCAACTCTATGCTGCTAACAAAAGATGCATTTTAGATGAACAAAAATGACAAAGCTTTAGCTAGATTGACTATGGAAAAATAATACTCAAATTGTTAAAATCAAAACAGAAAGTGGGAACATTACAACCCATTTTAAAAGAATAAAAAGCATTGTAAGATAACACTGTGAACAACTGTACATGAAAAACTGGATAACCTAGAGGAAATGAACAAATTGATAGAAATACACAATCTACCAGAACTGACTTATGAAGAAATATCTAAATAGACCCACTAATTAAGATGAATACTGAATCCTAATTAAAATTTTCCAACAAAGAAAAATCCAGGACCAGACGACATTATGGGTGAATATTACCAAATATTTGAAGAAGAATTAGAACTAATCCTCAAATTCTTTCAGAAAACTGAAGAGGAGGGAATACTTCCTAACTCATTCTGTGAGGACAGCATTATCCTGATACTAAAGTCACAAATGCTATAAGAAAGCAAATGACAGACCAATATCCCTTATGAATAATGATGCAAAATCCTCAACAAAATATTAGCAAATAAAATTTAGCAGCATATAAAAAATTATACAATGTGAATTTATGAGTTTTACTTCTCAAAAGCAAGGATAATTCAATAGACAAAAGTCAATTAGTGCAATATACCATGTTAGCAGAATTAACAACAAAAAACCCCACTGGATCCTCTCAGTTGATGCAGAGAAAGCATTTGACCAAATTCAATAGACTTTCATGTAAAAACAGTAAACAAGCTAGGAATAGAGCCTTTCCACATCATGATGAAAAGCCAAATACAAAAAATCCACAGCTAACATAATATTCAATGGTGAAAGATTGAAAATGTTTTCCTTAAGATCAGGAGCAATACAAGGACACCTGTTTAAATAACTTCTAGTCAAAATAGTATTCAAAATCTATCTGGACCAGTTAGAATAGAAGATAGGTAGATGATAGATAATAGATAACATCCAAACTGGGAAGGAAGAAATAAAATTATCTGCCAAGAGGTGACATTATCTTATATGAAGAAAACCCTAATGATTCCACAAAACAACTGTTAGATCTAATAAACAAATTTAGCAAAGTTGCAGGATACAAAATGAACACACAAAAATTGGTTACATATCTATGCACTGGTAGTGAGCTATTTAAAAAGAATTAAGAAAACAGTTCCATTTACAATGGCATCAAAAGAACAAAATATTTAGGAATAAATTTAACCAAGAAGGCAAAAGGCAAAAGACTTGTATACTGAAAACTACCATATAATGCTGAAAACAATTAAGAAGATATAAATAAATGGAAAGATATCTCATGTTCATGGATTAGAAGACAACTTTTTTTTTTTTTTTTTGAGATTGAGTCTTGCTCTGTCGCCCAGGCTGTGCAGTGGTGCAATCCTGGCTCACTGCAACCTCCACCTCCCAGGTTCAAGCAATTCTCCTGACTTAGTCTCCCTAGTAGCTGGGATTATGGGCACATGCCACCACACTCAGCTAATTTTTGTATGTTTAGTAGAAATGGGGTTTCACTATGTTGTCCAGACTGGTCTCAAACTCCTGACCTCAAGTGATTTGCCTGCCTCGGCCTCCCAAAGTGCTGGGATTACAGGCATGAGCCACCATGCCCGCCCAGAAGACAATATTATTGAGATGAAAGTAATACCTAAAGTGATCTACACCTTCAATGCAATCTGCAGTTCTTATCAAATTCCCATAACACTTATGAGGTTATTGTTGCAAAATAGAAAACCCTATCTTAAAAATCATAGGAATACAAGGGACCACACATATCCAAAACAATTATGAAAAAGTATAATAAATTTAGAAGTCTCACACTTCCTGATTTCAAAACTTACTATAAAGCTACGGCAATCAAAAGAGGGATATACTGGCATAAAGCAGACATACAGACCAATGGTATGGAATTGAGAGACTGGAATTAAATCCTTGCTATATGGTGAAATAACTTTCAGCAAAGTTGCCAATACTATTTCCTGGGAAAAGGCAGTCTTTTCCAAAACGGTGCTTCCACAAAAAGACAGTCTTTTCCACAAACCAGATATTCACGTCAAAAGAATGAAGTTGAATCCTTACCTTACATTATATATGGAAATTAAAATGGACCAAGTACCTACATATAAGACCTAAAACCATAAAATCTCTGAGAGAAAAACTTCATGACGTTGAAGTTAGCAATTATTTTTTGGGTATGACTCCCAAAGCACAGACAACAAAAGAAAAAAAATAGATAAGTTGGACTTCATCAAAATTAGAAACTTTGTCATCAAAAGACAGTATCAGAGAGTGAAAGCACAGCCCAGAGAGTGGGAGAAAATATTTGCAAATTACATATCTGATAAGGGCTTAATGTCTAGAATACACAAGGAAGTTTTATTAATTAACAAAAAACTCAACTTCATTTAAAAATGGGCAAGTGATTTGAATAGACATTTTTCCAGAGGAGATACACAAATTGCTAATTTGCCCTAAAAGAAGATACTTAGTATCATTAGCCATTAGAGAAATGCAAATGAAAATCACAATAAGATATCACTTCATAGCCATTAGGATGACTCTCATTGTAAAAACAGAAAATAAGGAGTGTTGGCAAGGATGTAGATAAATAGGAATTTTTGTAAATTGTTCATGGGAGTGTAAAACAGTGTCACTGCTGTGGAAAACAGTTTGGTTGTTTATCAAAAAGTTCAACATGGAGTTCTCATATGATCTATTTACTTCAAGGTGTAGACCCAAAAGAATTGAAAACAGGTACTTGTGCACCAGTGTTTGTAACAGCATTAGTCACATTAGCCAAAAGTTGTAAACAACCCAATGTCCATCAGCAAATGAATGCAGAAACAAAATATGGTATATACATACAATGAAATATTATCTCACTTTAAAAATGAATCATGTTCTGAAACATGCTACAAAGTGAATGAACCTTGAAATATTATGGTAATAAGGAAATAAGGCAAATACAAAAGATAAATATTGTATCTTATTGTACCACTTATATGAGGTACCTAGAATAAGTAGACAGAAAGTAGATCAAAGGTTCCCAAGGCCTGGCAATAGAGGCTAATAGGGAGCTAGTGCTTAATGAGTAGAGTTTTAGTTTAGAAAGGTGAAGACTTTCTGAAGATAGATGGTGGTGATTGTTGCACAACAAAGTGATTGTGGTTAATACAATTAATCATACATTTAAAATGGTTAAAATAATAAATTTTATATTATGGGTATTTTACAGAATAAAAATGAGGGTATTCTGATAAAAATACAAAATTACAAAAGAAATTTTATTTTATTTTATTTTTTAAGTTTCCAGGGTACCTGTGCAGGATGTGCAGGTTTGTTACATAGGTAAATTTGTGTTATGGTGGTTTGCTGAACCTATCAACCCATCACCCAGGTATTAAGCCTGGCATGCATTAGCTCTTTTTCCAATGCTCTCCCCCCGACCCCATGGCCCTCTGACAGGCCTCAGTGTGTGTTGTTCCCCTCCCTGTGTCCATGTGTTCTCATTGTTAAGCTCTCACTTATAAGTGGGAATATGCAGTGTTTGGTTGTCTGTTCCTGTGTTAGTTTGGTGAGGATAGTGGCGTCCAGCTTTATCCATGTCCCTACAAAGGACATGATCTCGTTTCTTTTGATGAGCCAAAGTTCTTTTTTTTGAGACGAAGTCTCGCTTTGTCACCAGGCTGGAGTGCAGTGGCGCAATCTTAGCTCACTGCAACCTCCGCCACCCGGGTTCAAGTGATCCTCCTGCCTCACCCTCCTGAGTAGCTGGAACTACAGACATGTGCTAGGTGCCATGACTCATGCCTGTAATCCCAGCACTTTGGGAGGCAAAGGAGGGTGGATCAACCAAGGTCAGGAGTTCGTGACCATCCTGGCCCACATGGCAAAGCCCCATCTCTACCAAAAGTACAAAATTTAGCTGGGCTTGGTGGCATGTGCCTGTGGTCCCAGTTACTCATGAGGCTGAGGCAAGAGGCTTGAACCTGGGAGGCAGAGGTTGCAGTGACCCAGGATTGCGCCACTGCACTCCAGCCTGGGAGATAGGGCAAGACTCTCAAAAAACAAAACAAAACAAAACAAAACAAAACAAAACAAAACAAAAAAGAAAAAAAGAAAAGAAATTTTCAAAATGTATGAAGAACTGTGCAGAATTTATGGATCTACAAAAATTGAACATCTCTACACTGTTTCCATCTCTATCAAATATTGCTGAAAAAACTAGTTTATGAAGGATGTAGATCCTTCTGTGATAGATATATTGAACACTTATAGAACACTTCACTCAATAAATGGAGTATACATGCAAAAATTGACTACATACTAGGCCACACATTAAGTTTCAATGAATACCAAAAAATGATTTCCACAAATCACATTTTCTATGATGCAATAAAACAGAATTAAATAATAAAAAAGATAAAAATTCTTCGGCAAAATTTAAAATCCTATTTATAAGCTGAAGAAAAGATAATGGACACTAGGATATATTTGAGACTAAATTAAAATTAAAACACTACACATAAGCACTTACAAGAGGTCCTTAAATAGGTTTTATAAGGAAATTTAAAGGTTTCATATGATAGAAAATAAAGAAAACTAAAAGTTAGGATTATAAGTTCGTAGCAAGGAGGTAGAAAAGAAGATGATAAAATCTGAAAACTAAAAGTAGAAAAAAGTTTAAAATAAGAAAATTATTTTTTAAAAAGTGGAAGACATAGAAATAATATCAGTGGAATAAAAAGCTGATAGTTTACAAAGACTTATGCACGGAAGTATAAGATATTTAGCAAATAAAGTAGAAGGCATTAATTGGGAGGATTTAGGAAAACTGGCATTTGTAGTAGCATAGTTCTAAATTTTCTTCATCTCTCTTTATGAGTCATAATTTGGTCTCTTACCATAACCCCTTATTTCCCAAAGTTTTTGTTCATTCTTTTTTATTCTTGTCTTTTTATTTTTGTATGAGTTGTTTCAGGGAGCTAGTCTTCAAGCTCTGAGATTCTTTCTTCAGCTTGGTATATAGTGCTGTTAATACTTGTGATTAACAAGACATTAAACTTTCAACTCAGCCTTATTTCTGGGCTCAATGCAAGCCTAGCTAAGTGCTGAAGGGAGACTCTTAGGATAGAACTAACCTGCAAATACTGTGAAAGGTGTTTGGTGTGCGAGGGGAGTTCTTTTAATTTAAAAAGAAATGCTGACATTGAAAGAAATCTCTATAAAAACAGTAACTGAACCTGAGCTCTAAGTAACAGACTTCAGTGGTAACACACAGAATAAAGTTTTTGTAAAAATGATTCGCTAACCTAAACAAATGTCTGACTATAGCTTTCAGCAATCAAAAAGAGCAATACCTGGCGAAGGGAGAAAAGACAATCTCTAGCATCACCCCTTTTAATATCCAAATGAACAACTTTCAATAGAAAAAAAATTACAGGGCATAATAAAAAGAAGTAAGTATGGACAAATCAAAGGAGCAAAATAAATTGAGAGAAACCATTCCTGAGGAAGCTCATACAATGTACTTACTAGACAGACTTTAAAACGACTATATTGGGCCAGGTATGGTGGCTCACACATGTGATCCTAGTACTTTGGGAGGCCAAGGCAGGTGGATCACTTGAGGCCAGGAGTTCAAGACCAGCCTGGCCAACATGGTGAAACTTCATCTCTACTAAAAATACAAAAATTAGCTGGGCGTAGTAATGCACACCTGTAATCCCAGCTATTAGGGAGGCTGAAGCAGGAGAATTGCTTGAACCCAGGGGGCAGAGATTACAGTGAGCCAAGATCATGCCACTGCACTTCAGCCTGGGCAACAGAGTGAGACTCTACCTCAAAAAAATAAAATAAAATAAAATAAAATAAAATACTCACTATATTAAATATCATCAGAGCTAAAGGGAAACATGGACAAAGAACAAAAGGAAATCAGAAAACTTTGTAAAACAGTAGAATAAAGATGATAAAAAATAAACAATATCCTTAGTTCAAAAATATAATAGTTGAAATGAATAATTTATAGATTCAACAGCAGATCTGAGCAGACAAAAAGAAGAATCAGTGAATCTGAACATAGGACAATTGTAATTTTTAGGTCTGAGGAGCAGGAATCAAAACGAAGGAAAGGGAAGGGACCTGTGGGACAACACCAAGTGGATCAGCAACACATTATGTGGGTTTCAGAAGGAGAAAAGAGAAAAGAGCAGAAGGAATTTGTGAAGAAATGATGGGTAAAAAATATCCCAAATGTGATGAAAGACATGCATCTACACATTTAAAACTAACCAGACACCAAGTAGAATAAACTCAGAGATCAACACCAAGACACATTGTAATTCTGTCAAAATGCAAAGACAGCCCTATGGAATGACATCAGCAAGATGGTGGAATAAGATTTCCCAGTGCTTTTGCCGCTATAGAAACATCAGTTTGAACAACTATCTATGTATGAAAATACCTTTACAACAGCTTAAGAAACCAGATGAGAGATTACAGGACTTGAGTGAAACACAGATATAAGAAATATGCATTGAAGAGGGGAGGAAGGACAGTTTTACATAATCTGCATCACTCCCTCCTTAACTTCAGGCAGCACAGTGTGGAGAGAGATACCCTTAATGTGAGGAAAGGAAGGTTAAATGAGCACTGGACTGTTCCTTGGACCCCAATATTCAGCCCACTGGAGTAAAATCCAATGCCAGGCAGGCCCCTACAGCCACAAACTCTAGGCCAGTATCTGCAGACCCAGCCTCCAGGCCCACTCCAATGCCAGGCCAGCTCCTGTGGCTCTAGGCTTCTTCAAGCCAGCTCTGCCAATGCAGTCTCCAGTTTTGTCCCACCACCAGACCAACCCTAGCAGTCCCAGCTCCAGGCTGGCCCCAGAGGCCCCAGGCTTCAGGGTCACCCCTATTCCAGGACAGCACCACAGACTCAAGCTTCAAGCCTGCCCCTGAAAGCCTCCTCTCCAGGATGGCCCTATAGATGAAGCCTTCAGGCCCATTCTGGCACCAGTCCAGCTCCCAGATTCAGCCTCTAGTCTTGTTCTACCACCAGGCAAGCTCTAGTGGTCCCAGCCTTCGGGCCCACCTCAGCATTAGGATGGACTCTGCAGCCCTAGAGTCCAGGCCACCACCTGCAAACCAACACTGCCTCAACACTGAGCTTGCCCCATAGACTCAGTCTTCTGGGCTGCCCCAGCACTAAGCTGGCCCCAGAGCTTCACACCCCAGACTGATCTCAGAGCTGGGTCAGCCTCAGTAGCTCCAGGCCCTAAGCTGGCCCCTGAAGACTCAGGCTTCAGATGTACCTGAGGCTCCAAGCCTGCCCAATTGTCAGGTCAGCCCTAGTAGCCCCAGGTTTCAGACTGCCACCAGCACTATACCAGCCTCTGTGGACCTATTCTCCAGACAGTAGCAATCAACTAAGCTTTATTCCTGAGTTCAGACCCAAGGCCATCAAATCCAGCCTCAGATTCCAGGCCTGTTTATGTGTATCCAACCTCTAGGCCTGCCTCAGTACCAGGCCAGTCTGTAGATACTGGTTCAGGCCTGCCCAGTGTCAGGTAATTTTCTGTGGTCCCAGGCTTGCTTCTGCAAACTCAGATTCAAGGTCCAAGTTTGCTTCAGATTTAGCCACTGTCAGGCTGGCTTTCACAACTCCAGGTTTTAGGCCAGCACCCATGGACCCAGTCTCTAGCTCTACCCCAGTGCCAGGTCAGCACTGAAAAACCCCAGCACCAATCCATCTCCATGGATCAAAGTTCCAGGCTCATCCAAGCACCTAGCTGTCCCTACAGACTCAGGCTAAAGGCCCACCCCTGTACCAAGTCATTCTTCATGGACCCAGACATCAGACCAGTTCCCACAAATACAAGATTCAGACCTGCCCTGTGGGCCCAGTCAATAGGTCCACTCCAGTGGACCCTAGCTACAGACCTGATTTTGTGAATACAGCTTCCAGAACCATAGTTGACCCCAGTGCAAAGTCAGCCAATGTGGACCCAGGCTCTAGGCCCAACCTGGCAGACTCAGGCACCAGACCCACCTGCCTTCTCATCCAGGCACCAGGCCAGCCTGCCTGAGAACTCCAGCAGCAAGACTACTCAGGAACCAAGCCAGATGACCAGCCCATAGTCTCTGGTTGAGCTGAATGGTGAAGGGCTTTTTCTGCCAAGGCCAGTTTGTAAAGACTGGAATAAGTGCCTGCTTCTTTAAATGTGAAAATACCAATGCATGGGCACACAAATTATGAACAATCAGGAAACATAACATCACCAAAGGAACAAAATAAAGCACTAGTAATTGACCCTACATAAATGGAGGTTTATAAACTGTCTGACAGAAAGTTCAAAATAATCTTAAGGAAATTCGGTGAACTACAAGAGAAACCAGATAGACAACTAAGAAAAAATCAAGAAAATAAGCAAAATGAATTCAATAAAGAGATAGAAATCATACAAAAGAACCAGACAAATTCTAGAACTAAAACACTCAACGATTGAACTGAAAATTTCCATATTGCATTTCAATAGCAGACTAGATCAGGCAAAAGGAATAATCGGTAAGTTTGAACACAGATTATTTGAAATTACCCAGAGAAAAAAAGAAAAGAAAAAAGTAAAAAAGAACCCTACAAGAATTATGGGACACTGCTATAGTTTGAATACGTCCACCCAAAAGCATGCATTGGAAACTTAATTCCCAATGCAGCAGTGTTCAGAGGTGGAGCCTTAATGTGTGGTGATTAGGCTGTGAAGGCAGAGTGAATAGATTGATGCTATTATCACAGAGGAATAGGTTTGTTATCTTAGGAGTGGGTTATTATAAAAGGGGAAGTTTGATTCCATCTATCTTTCTTTTGCCCCCTTTGTGCTTCCAAAATACACTAGTGAGACAAGAATAGAATAGGCATTGCCGTCCCAAAATGACAAAATAGGCAAGATAAAAGGAGATAACTGGCTCCACGTAAGTCCAAAGTACAACAAGGAGAGCAAAGTTAAATCTTAAAGCTAGAGAATAAATTTTTTGACTTCATGTTCCACCCTCTGAGCACACTTGGCTGGTGATTGGGCCCTCAAATTCTCAGGCAGTCCCACCTCTATGCCTTTGCTGGCCTCAGCCCAGACAACAACACTGATGGGTTGGAGTCTTATGCCTGCAGCTTTCCCAGACTGGCATTACACCTTAGTGGTCCACAGTTTTGAAGTCTCCTGGCCAGCCCCACTCTCAAGGCTCCACTATGCCTAGTGGTAACTCTGACTCCACTGTCCACTCGGCATTGTTCTAATGGGGGCTGTCTGTGGTCGCTCAACCCTGTGACATGTTTCTGTCTGGGACCCCAGACTGTCCATGACAGTCTCTGAAATCTAAGTGGAGGAAGACATGCCCCTACACTCTTGCATTCTGCATGCCTGCAGAATTAACACCACATAAACACCACCAAGGCTGACTGCTTGTGTCCTCTGGAGTGCTAGCCCAGACTGTACCTGGGGCCATTGGCACCACAGCTGGAGCAGCCATTCCTGGGTCCTGGCTGCTGCACTAAGCCTTGCAGAACATGGGCTCTATTGTGTTCCACCCTTCCAAGGTCCAGAGTCACTACTCTGGGGTACCTCCTCTCCCAGTGCTCAAGTTGCCACTATAGTCTGTTGTCTCTAGAAGCCAAATTGCAGCTGTGCCCTTCTCCCTAGGACCTGAGCCTTTGGAATGCATTTTTTCTCCAGAACTGTGTCAGTGCTTCATTCTGATTCACAGGGTCAGAGTGACAGCCATATTCCTGTCCCTGAGTCAAGCTACTGAAGAGTGCCTCAAAGTCAGAGTCCTCAGTTTTGTGGGAGATTTGCATCCACCTGTTCCTCAGAGAGTGAACCTGATCCCACATACTGGATACTTCAGTAGTTTTGCAAGACACTAAGCACAGGACCCCAATCTTATAGCCACTTCAATCAACTGTGCCCTGGAACATAATGCTACTGAGGCTGCCTGCAGGTCATATCAGACCCAACACCAAGAGGGATTTCTCAGCTAAGTTTCATTACTATGGGGAAAATGAGAGCAGGAGGTACTCCTGAAGCCCTTTTCACTGAGAACCCTAACAGCTACACAGCTACTATCACTGTCATAAATTTCTGCAACCTAGGCCACTGAGACACCCACAGTCATCACTGACATGGATCCCAGGTAAGGAAGCTGCACGGAGATGACACCACTGTGCCTACCTGGAACCAGAGCCAACACACTCTACCAAAAACACTACCCTTGGGTCCGTCTGCAGGTGAGTCTTTTCTAAAATAAAAAGCCACTCTATCAGTTTGGAAAGGTGACTGCTTTAACAGTGTGCAGACCTCAACACAGGTACTTAAGAATCATAAAAAAGCAAGAAAAGACACCACCAAAGGAACACAGTAACTGACACCAAAGAAACAGAAATTTCCTGAAAAGGAATTCAAAATAATGATTTTAAGGTAACTCACTAAGATATAAGAAAATACAAATAGACAATTCACTGAAAGCAAGAAAATAATTCATCATCTGAATGATAAAGTCAATAAAGACATAGATAAAATAATAAAGATATTATTTTTAAAAGGAAATAAACAGAAATCTTGGAACTGAACTCAGTGAATGAGATAAAAACTGCAACTGAGAACTTCGACAGCAGACTAGATGAAGCAGAAGAAAAAAATCTGTGACCTTTCAGATAGGTGTTTTGAAATAACTCTATCAGAGAAGAAAAAAAGAATGAAAAAGAATGAAGAACACAAAAGGACTTATGAGACATCAATAGATTAGCAAACATTGACATTGCAGGTATTAAAGAAGGAAACAAAGTGGAGAAAGGGATGGAAAGCTTATTTAGTGAATTAATTGATGAAAATTATTTCAAGTCTTAAGGGAGACATGGATGTCTAGATCCATGAAGCTGAAAGTTCTCAAACAGATTCAGTCCAAAAAAGTCATTTTCAAGGCAGATTATAATCAAACTGTCAAAGTCAAAAGACTTTTTAAAACAGCAGGAGAAATGCATCAAGTGACATCGAGGAAATTTCCATCAGATTTCTTCGTAGAAATCTTGCGGGCCAGCAGAGAATCGAATGATATGTTCAAAGTGCTAAAAGAAACAAAAAAAGTTAGTCAAGAATACTATACCCATCAAAGCTGTTCTAAGAAATAAAGGAAAAATAATCTTTTTACAAACAAAACTTGAGGGAATGTACTACCACTTTATTTACCTTACAAGAAATGCTCAAGGGATTTCTTCAAGTGGAAATAAAAGAACAATAAATAATATCATGAATACATATGGAAGTATAAACTCATCATGGGTAGAGATAAACAAAAAAATCCAGAATACTGTAGTGGTGGTATGTAGGTCATACATATCTCTAGAATAAAGGTTAAAAGTCAAAATTGTCAGAAATAACTAAAGCTACAATAAGTTACATAATTCAAAAAGATGTAAATTGTGACATCAAAATCATAAATGGGGGAAGATACAAATCTACAGTTTAGATATGTAACAAAAATAAAGTTGTTATCAGCTTAAATTACTTGCTTAAAACCTGGATGTTGGCTGGGCATGGTGGCTGATGCCTGTAATCCTAGCACTTTGGGAAGCTGAGGTGGGCAGATCACCTGAGGTCAGAAGTTCAAGACCACCCTGGCCAACATGGTGAAACCCCATCTCTACTAAAAATACAAAAATTCGCTAACTGCGGTGGCATACGCTTGTAATCACAGCTGCTTGAGAGGCTGAGGCAGGAGAATCACTTGAACCCAGGAGGCGGAGGTTGCAGTGAGCCGAGATCATGTCATTGCACTCCATCCTGGGCAACGGAGCAAGACTCTGTCTCACCTAGATGTTTTATGTAAGCCTCAGAGTAATTATAGCAGATTTACAAACAATAAAGAGAAAAGAATCAAAGCTTAGAACTACAAAAAATATTAAATCATAAAGGTAGGCAACAAAAGAGAAGGAAAAGGGCAAAAGATCTACAAAACAACCAGGAAAAACAAATAACAAAACGATAATAGTAAGTTCTTACCTGTAAATAACCTTGAATGTAAATGCAATAAATTCTTCAATCAAGGACATGGATTGACTGAGTAAATTTTTAAAAATACACCTTCTTATTATTAGGGTGTATTAATCTTGAATATTTTCACTTAGGTGAAATTGGGTAACTGTTAGTCATGCGATTCAGGGAAGACTTTAGAATACAAAGGATTTACTGACATGATTCTTTACTACTTTTATGTGTGGTAGTAGATTACATATGTCCATGGGAAGATTACATAATCAAGGCTGAACAACTAAAAGGTTATTCCCTTCAAGAATAAAATTTTGAGCCATCTTAACTAGGAAAGAGCCTTAGGTAGCCAAGCAGTTGGCTGTGAGAAAGTGAGGACATGGAATTATTGGTGGAAGGAAGTGAAAAATATAAATTGAAGTCTTGTAATGAATTATAAATCCATTACTATAGTACCTGTACATATTTTAATGTATATATTACTCATGCTTTTTTTCTCCGTTTCTCTGTCTTAGTCTTGTGTGTTTTGATATTAGCTTTACAATTTACTTATAAATCAAAAAACATCTGAATGAGATCAGAAGGACAGGATAACCTTTATTAGTACCACTTTTGCTGTATCCCATACATTTGGTATGTTGTATTCCCATTTTCATTTGTTTCAAGAAATTTTAAATTTCCTTAATTTCTTTATTCATGCGTTTGTTATTCAAAAAAATGTTTAATTTCCATGTCTTAATACAATTTCCAAGGTTTGTTATACTATTGATTTTATGCATTTATTACATTGTGCTTCAAAAAATACATGATAGAATTTCTTTATTTTTGAATTTATTGAGACTGTGTTGTGGCATAACTATGATCTATTCTGGAGAATATTCCATGTGCTGACAAAAACAGTGAGTATTCTACAGCAGTTGTGTGAAATAGTTTCTAAATGTCAGTTAGGCCTGTTTGGTCTAGTATGTAGTTTAACTTCAAAGTTTCTTTTTTTTCTACTTTTATATTAGGTTCAGGGTATATGTGGAGGTTTGTTACATGGGTAAATTGCATATTGCTAAGGCTTGGTGTATGAAAGATGTCATCACCAAGGTACTAAGCATAGTACTCTATAGGTAGCCTTCCCACCCATGTCCCTCTCGTACCTTCCTCCACATCAGGCAGTCCCCCGTATCTATTGTTCCCATCTTTGTGTCCACATTGCAGTATTTCGTTTTCTGTCCCTGCATTGTCTTAGGATAGTGGCCTCTAGTTGCACCTATGTCATTGCAAAGGACATGATTTTATTCTTTTTTATAGTTGCATCATTTCCATGGTGTATTGTATCATATTTTCTTTATCCAGTCCACTGTTGATGACAATCATGGTTGATTCCATGTCTTTGCTATTGTGAATAATGCAGTAATGAACTTTTGAGTGCATGTGTCTTTTTTGGTAGAATGATTTATTTTCCTTTGTGTATATAACCAACAGTGGCATTGTTAGAACAAGTGATAGTTCTATTTTGAGTTCTCTGTGAAATTTCCACACTGCTTTCCACAGTGGCTGAACTAAGTTACATTCCCACCAGCATTATTATATAAGTGTTTCCTTTTTTTTTTCCAACATTGCCAGCATCTGTTGGTTTTTTGACTTTTTAAAAGTAGCTGTTCTGACTAGTGTGATATGTTATCTCATGGTTTTGATTTGTATTTCTCTAATATTAGTGATAATGAACAATTTTTCATATATATTTTCATATTTGTTGGTGCATATATGTCTTCTTTTGATACATGTCCTTTGCCCATATTTTAATGGGGTTGTTTGCTTTTGCTTGCTGATTTATGTTCATTATAGATTATGGATATTAGACTTTTGTCAAATGCATAGTGAGGGTGAACAGATCAGACTTTCCCCACTCCCTTAGGAAAGACAGCCCTGTTCTCTCTAGGTGTGGCAACTTACTCAGGCTGGAGACATCCCTTCCTTAGGAGCTGTTCAGGGTCTGGAAAGCATCCTAGTGCTTGGCAACCCCATGTAGGGTTCCCAGATTTCTCCCCATTTAGTCTTGGCATGTATTTCAGTTGAATCTAATTGGTTTTCTCTGACCTTCCTATACCTGAATATTTATATCTTTCTCAGAGTTTGGAAAGTTTTCTGTTATTCTTAAAAAATAAACTTTGTACTCCTTTTTCTTGCTCAATTTCCTCTTGAACATTAATAATTCTGAGAGTTGGTCTTTTGAGGTTTTTAAATATTTTGTAGGTAATCTTTGTTCCATGTCATTCTTTGTTCTTCCCCCCTTCACTTTGTATTTTCAAATAGCTTGTCTTCAAGCTCACTGGTTCTTTCTCTGCTTGATCCATTCTGCTGTTGAGAGCCTCTAAATATTTTTCAATTCAGCAAATGTATTTTTCAACTCCAAGATTTGTTTGATTTTTAAAATTATTTCAATCTCTGTTAAACTTATGTGATAGATTTCTGAATTGCTTTTATTTGTAGTCTTGTAGACTACTGAGTTTCCTTTAAACTTCTATTTTGAATTTTTGGTCAGAGAACTCTCATCATCTCATTAGTGTCAGTCATTATTTTTTTGCTTTTCCAATTGAAGAAGTCATGGTTCCTTGTTTGCTGTTATTTATTGGGGATGTATTCCTCTATCTTTGCATTTAAGGATTAATTATTTATTTGTCTTCTTTGTCTGGTTCGTTTTGGGTTTTATTAGATACATTTGCTTAGAGATTCTTTGCAATTTCCGTACTAAATTTTTTTCACTGCCTTAGTTTTGGCACTAGGTGGAGCCTTAAACCCAGGTTTCTCTTGGCCCTAGTAAAGCACTGCCCTTCTCAAAGTGGGGGTTCCCAAAGGTATGGGAAGAGTAGCTGGAAGTTTGTGCCCAGAGGACCTGTGGAATACACCTCATACACGATAGTGCTGCTTATATGTTATTAAATTTTCTCTTGCTGCTTTTGGATCCTGTCTTTGTTTTGGGCTTTTGAGAGCCACTCTTAGTAGCCATTGATTTGACATCCCCTTTGGCCAAGTTACAGAGCAGTTTCCAGGGCTAAGGATAATAGGCTCACTTCTCCCTCTGTCTCCTCTGTTCTCATGGATATTTCTCACTTCAGGCTCTCTTATTTTTCCCAGGGATTGAGGAAGGGACAAGTCACTGTCAGCTTTCAGTTTTTGTTGCTTCTCTGTGGTCTTAAGAATTGTCTTATTCTCATAATGGGTTCCTGGATATTGCTGGTCATAATATTAATGCTGCATATTTCTTTATGGCTTTCTGTGGGGGGAAGTGAGTGAAGCCAGATTGCTCCTATGCCAACATTTTAAAACCATAAGCTTTCAATACTCAATTATTTTTTAGTAATCTCCCACCAACTGTCTTAAGTCTGTGGATTCTCATTTGCTTAGAGAATTCTGCTACAAACCTCGTATCTGCCTGCATTTCTGGCTGCAACTATGTGCAAAGGATAATTGCATATCTTCTATCTCCCAAATATAGTATGGGTATCCAAATATAGTATGGGTATCCAAATATAGTATGGGTATCTATCTCCCAAATATAGTATGGGTAAATTCTACCTTAGAAAAATACAGACAAATGGATTTAGCAATGTAGTTTCCTAAACTTTCTGTGCAGAGAATAGGAAATCTTAGAAACTTCATTGAAGCAATGATATTTATTTGCCATGCCCAAAATGCTTCTTTCAGTTTCTCAAATGTTTTATATTTCACCCCATCAGAGGGCCTTTGCACTGGCTTTTCACACTTTCTGAGATATCTATTTCCCAGAATTCAATATTTGGAATTCCCGAAGAAGAATAAATAAAATGTACAATATGTTATAAGGCATAATTGAATAATTAATTTTTAAAATAATGGATGACCCAAATCTGTAAGTTGAAAAGACATACTAGGACAAATTGGGAATTAATAACATATAAAAATAACCTGGTGAAATTTACTGGCCTTTTAAAATTATTTTAAATATACAGAATTCTAGGGACATCAGACTTTACCCTCTCCTCCAAAAATTCCAAACAAAATTTAAAAGACAATCCACTTAAGATGGAGAAGAAACAAGGTGACCTCAGAATTGTTCTCAGAAGTCATTATACGAAAAGATACTTGCACATGCATGTTTATAAGCAGCATAATTCACAATTGCAAAAATGTGGAACCAACCTAAATGTCCATCAATCAACGAGTGGATAAACTGTGATATGTGTATATATGTGTGTGTGTGTGTAGATATGTATATAACACACATATATACACACACATATCTACACATACACACACACATATATACATATATATGTATATAATATGCATATATGATGGAATACTACTCAGCCACAAAAAGGAATGAATTGATGGCATTCGCAGTGACATGGATGACATTGGAGACTATTATTCTAAGTGAAGTAACTCAGGAATGGAAAACCAAACATTGTATGTTCTCACTCATAAGTGGGAGCTAAACTATGAGGATGCAAAGGCATAAGAATGACACAATGGACTTTGGGGACTCAAGGGTAAAGGATGGGGAGGGAGTAAGAGATAAAAGGCTATAAATTGGGTGCAGTGTATACTGCTTATATGATGGGTACAATAAAATCTCACAAATCAACACTAAAGAACTTATATAACCACCGCCACCTATTCCCCAATAATCTATCCCAATAAAAACATAATTTAAAAAAATAAATGAAAAATAAAACAAAAGGGAAAAAAATTTGCTAGTGGGTCACTAGAGTTGATGGTGAGTGGTGCCACTTCCACTTCCATCCCTTGATTACTGGACCCATGAATCCTGACTATGGGAGAAAGAGTACCACAAATTGGGCACTGATTCAGAGCACACACAGTCTTCTGGAGAACCTTGGCCCAGTCCTGCAAAGTATTGTCACCTAATTGGCATTGTAATTGTGACTTCAAAAGGCCATTCCACCATTCTATCAATCCAGCTGCTTCAGGATGATAGGGAACATGGTAAGACCAGTGAATTCCATGAGCATGAGCCCACTGCTGCACTTCTTTAGCTATAAAGTGAATACCTTGGTCAGAGGCAATGCTACGTGGAATACTATGATGCTGGATAAGGCATTCCACGAGTCCATGGATAATAGTTTTGGCAGAATCATTGCATGCAGGATAGGCAAACCCATAACTGGAGTATATGTCTGTTCTGGTGAGGACAAACCTCTGCCCTTCCCATGATGACAGGGGTCCAATATAATCAACCTGCCACCAAGTAGCTGGCTGATCACCCCAAAAAGTGGTGCCATATAGAGGGCTCAGTGTTGGTCTCTGCTGCTGGCAAATTGGGCACTCAGCAGTGGCCATAGCCAGATCAGCCTTGGTGAATGGAAGTCCATGTTGCTGCACCCGTGTGTAACCTCCATCCCTGCCACTATGACCACTTTGTTCATGGGCACATTGGGCAATGACAGGCATGGCTGAGGAAAGAGGCTGAGTGGTGTCCACAGAACGGGTCATCCTATCCACTTGATTATTAAAATCCTCCTTTGCTGAGGTCACCTGTTGGTGAGCACTCACATGGGATACAAATATCTTCACAGTTTTTGACCACTCAGAGAGGTCCATCCACATACCTCTTCCCCAAATTTCTTTGTCACCAATTTTTCACTCATGCTTCTTCCAAGACCCTGGCCAAACTACAGCCCATGAATCAGCATATAATTGCACATCTGGCCATTTCTCCTTCCATGCAAAGTGCACAGCCAGGCGCACTGCTCGTATTTCTGCCCACTGGGAAAATTTCTCTTCACCGCTGTCCTTCAGGGATGTCCTAGAAAGGAGCTGTAGTGCTGCAGCTGTCCACTTTCAGGTGGTGCCTGCGTAGCATGCAGAACCATCTGTGAACCAGGTCCTAATCTTCTCTTCCTCTGTCCACTGATCATAGGGAATTCCCCATGAGGCCATTGATGCAGGCTGGGAGAGAAGGCAGGGTGACAGGAGTGGGGACCATGGGCATTTGAGCCACTTCCTCATGTAACTTACTTGTTCTTTTAGGAGCTGCTCAAGCCCAATCATGTATATACCACTTCCATTTGATGAGGGAATGCTGCTATGCATGACCTACTTTATGGCTAGATGGGTCAGAAAGCACCCAGTTCATGATAAGCAGTTCAGGTTGCATTGTGACTTGATGACCCATAGTCACATGTTTAGTTTCTACCAAAGCCCAGTAACAGCCAAGAGCTGTCTCTCAAAAGGAGAATGGTTATCTGCAGAAGATGGCAGGGCCTTGCTCCAAAATCCTAGAGGGCTCCACTGTGATTCACCTATGGGGGCCTGCCAGTGCCTCCAAAGAGCATCCCTATCTGCCACTGACAGCACCATTGGGTATGCTGTGTCATATGACCCAAATGGCAGAGCAGCTTGCATAGCACCCTGGACCTGTTGCAGAGCCTTCTCCTATTCTGGACCCCACTCAAAACTGGCAGCCTTTTGGGTCCCTGGATAAATGGGCCAAAGTAACACACCAAAATGAGGAATGGTTGCCTCCAAAATCCAAATAGGCCCACTAGGGGTTGTGCCTCTTTCTTGGTTGTAGGAGGGGCCAAATGCAGCAACTTATCCTTCACCTTAGAAGGAATATCTTGACAGGCCCCACACCACTGGACCCCTAGAAATTTTACTGAAGTAAAAGGTCCCTGAATTCTAATTGGATTTATTTCCCATCCTCTGGGCATGCAAATATCTCACCAATAAGTCCAGTGTGTTTGCTGCTTCTCACTCACTGGATGAATCAGCATAATGGCATCTATGTAATGGACCAGTGTGATAGCTTGTGGAAAGGAAAGCGAACAAGATCTCTCCAAACAAGATTATGACACAAAGCTGGAGAGTTGATATATCCCTGAGGTAGTACAGTAGAGGTATATTGCTGGCCTTGCCCACTGAAGGCAAATTGCTTCTGGTGGGCCTTATGGACAGGAATGGAACAAAAGGCATTTGCCAAGTCAGTGGCCACATACCATATCAGGAGATGTGTTAATTTGCTCAAGCAATGCTTCCACATCTGATACAGCAGCTGCCGTTGGAGTAACCACTTTGTTAAGCTTACGATAATCCACCATCATTCTCCGAGATCCACCTGTCTTCTACACAGCCAAATGGGAGAGTTGAACAGGGATGTGACGGGAGTCACCACCCCTACATCTTTCAAGTCCTTGATGGTGGCATTGATCTCTGCAATTTTTCTAGGGATGCGATATTATTTTTGATTTATGACTTTTCTAGGTAGAGGCAGTTCTAATGGCTTCCATTTGGCCTTTCCCACCATAACAGCCCTCACTTTACCAGTCAGGGAGCCAGTGTGGGGGTTCTGCCAGCTGCTAAGTATGTCTGTGTCAATTATGCTTTCTGGCACTAGGGAAATGACCATGGGATGAGTCCAAGGACCCATACTCTAAGTTGGATCTGAGCTAAAACTCCATTAATTACCTGACCTCCATAAGCCCCTACCTTAACTGGAGGACTCAAAATAACATTTTGAGTCCTCCAGAATCAATGTCAGCTCAGAGCCAGTGACCAGTAGTCCCTGAAAGTTCTGATTATTTCCCTTTCCCCTATGCACAGTTACCCTAGTAAAAGGCTGGAAGTCTTCTTGGGGAAAGATGGAAGAAAGATTAACAGCATAAACTGTTGGTAGTGTAGTGGGATCCTTCCTCAAAGGGACCCAGCCTTTCCTTCAAGGGGTTCTGGGTCTATAAACTGGCTCAAGTCTGGAAATTGGTTGAGGGTCCATGATTCTGTTTTTATAATTCAAATTAGTCTTTTGTCCACTCAACCCAGAATTATTCTGCTTATATAAATTAAGTAAGAATGCAGTGGGCTTCCTATCAATTTAACTTCTAGAAACACCATGATTAATTAGCCAATGCCAGAGCTCTACATGAATCAGACTATTCTGATTGCTGCTTTGCCTCTGCTGTCCATTGCAGTAACTATGCCCACCTTGCCTTTGATGGTTGAGTGCTACCGCTTGGCCCCTGCCACCTTGGGATCCAATTATTCCCATTATATTTAAATTTTATAGTTGAGTGACTGTGGTTCCCACTGTAAGATCTGGGAAACAGAGAAGAGCAATCACAGAGCTCTTCAAGGATGCAGGTGCTGCCCTCACAAATCTATTTCACAAAGTATTGGTCAAGGGTATGTCTTCTGGACCCTCCCAGATGGAATAAGTAGGTCTAAAGTGACTAATCCACTCTAGCATCCTGATCTCCCTTAGCCTTAGCCTTTTCCTCTACATTAAACCAAGAGAAATCAGGCATTTCCAGCTTGCTCACAGTGGGCCATCTTTTAATCCATATTTCAGCTAACCAAGCAAATAAACTATTAGAACCTTTTTTAACTCCCCAAGCTGCAACACTAAATGGAGAATGCCTGCTTAGTGGGACTAAATAAATAAATTAAGCCTGTTCCAACTTTATGTTCCTTTCACCATTATCCTACACCCTCACTATTCATTATCATGCCTGCACTTCAGATTTCTGCTTAAATAAATTAGAAAACAAGCAGTTATTCTTGAGTGTAGTGCACCTCCATGTGGGTTACACTTTGAACCACATCTCTAGGGGTCTGCCAGGACTTAGCCTAATTATAGGTCTAGAAGTGAACAAGGGTGTTGGGGGTGGGTCCTGAGGAAAATCAGCATTGTCTTGCCTGGCATATTCCCCAAGGGAGACCATCACTGTTACCTCAGGCAGTGCAGGGTTAATATCCTCAGCAAATGTGGAAAGGCTGATGGCAGCGTGGGTTGTAGATTGGGGAGGGGATGTTGCCACCACTTGGAGTGGGGAGGCTGTTTCCTCCGCCCAAAAAGTCTCATCAGAATTTAGGAGCTCAGTGCCTCCAGCTTCATCAGGGTCCTCCCACATGTCCCCATTTTAAGTTGGATGGTCCCATTCAATCTCCTCACTTTAATAGTAGATACCTGGTGAGGCTGTGCATGCACCTTTTGTTGCAGGTCAGCCACTCACAGGATAAGAGCTTGTGTCTGATTTTCCACAATTTCATTTTTATTTGTCTACAGGAGATAAGACTCTCAGGGCAATCTTAGAAGATTTGAGGTCAGTATGTGCTTCTAGAGCCAGGAGATAGAATCCCCGAGTTCATTTTCTTTTATCACATTGTCTAGTGAACTTAGGAGCAACCAACCAACTTCATTACATTCTTTAGTTCCTCACATATGGTCAAAGGTATTATGTGTAGACTTACTAAACTCCTTGCGTCTTTTGAGCAGTGAATCACGAGTATCAAATGCATTTATTTTGCATAATTCTCTAAACAGTTCACACCAAGAACTATCAGTGTTCTCCATACTATTAGAAGTAGAGTCCTTAGCATTTTGGGGTCTAATCATATTAAGCAGGCAACCCCAGAAACCCCAAAGACAATTAAAAACTCCATCCATAAAATTCTGTTCCTCTAGAACCACTCCCAGTACCAAAATCTGTATTAGCATTCTCTAGAGGGCCAAACTAATAGGATAGACATATAGACAAAAGGGAGTTTATTAAGGAATATTGACTCACATGATCAAAAAGTGAGGTTCCTCAGTAGGCCATCTGCAAGCTGAGAAGCAAGGAAGCCAGTCCTATTTCCAAAACCTCAAAAGTAGGGAAGCTGACAATGCAGTAGAAGGCCTGAGAGCCCCTGGAAAACCACTGTTGTAGGTCCAAGAGTCCAAAAGCTGAAGAACTCTGAGTCTGATGTTCGAGGGCAGGAAGCTCCAGCACAGAAGAAAGATGTAGGCTGGGAGACTAAGCCAGTTTAATCTTTCACATTCTTCTGCCTGCTTTTATTCTGGCCATACTGGCAGCTGATTAGGTGGTGGCCACCCAGATTGAGGGTGGATCTGCCTCTCCTGGTCCACTGACTCAATTGTTAATTTCCTTTGGCAACACCCTCACAGACACACCCAGGTATAATACTTTGCATCCTTCAATCCAATCATATTGATACCTTGTTTTATTTCACCATAATTTGAGAAGATAACTGATACGATTTTGACTTTTTAATATTTGTTTAGACTTGTTTGTGGCCTGATATGTGATCTTTCATGTGCCAACGAGAAGAATGTGTATTCTGTACTTGATCTTAGCCAAAAGGCGGAGCAATGATGAGAATATGTATTCATTAATTTTTGGAGGAAATGTTCTGTAAAAGTCTGTTAGGTCCATTTGATATATAGTGCAGTTTAAGTTTAATGTTTCTTTGTTGATTTTCTGTCTAGATGATATTCAGTGCTGATAGTGGGATGTTGAAGTTTCCAACTATTATTGTATTGGGGACTCTTTCTCTCTTTAGCTCTAATAATAATTTCTGTTTAGAACTGGGTTATCTAGGGTTAGTTTTTATATATTTATAATTGTTATATCCTCTCTCTGGATTGATGTCTATATCATTATATACTAATCTTTTGTCTCCTTTTAAAATTTAAAGTCTATTTTTCTGTTGTAAGTATAGCTATTTCTGAACTTTTAGTTTCCATTTGTGTGCATAATCTTTTTCGATTCATTCGCTGTCAGTCTATGTGTGTCTTTACAGGTAAAATGAATTTCTTGTAGGCGTCACATAGTTGCTTCTTGTTTTTTTGTTATCAATTCAGTCTGTCTATGTCTTTTAATTCAGGAATTTAAACCACTTACATTCAAGATTGTTATTGATAGATAAGAATTTGTTCTTGTCATTTTGTTGTCTTCTAATTGTTTTGTATATTTTTTCTATGTTATTTCTTAGCTTTGTAAGTGGTGGCTTTTTATATTCTTCTTTTCATTTGTGTGTCCCTCTTCCAGTATGTTTTTGATATGGTTTGGATGTTTGTCCCCTCCTACCATTGAAACTACCATTTAGTTGAACACTTTAAATGTGTAAATTATGTAGTATGATATACATTCCTAATCACTACTTTCTGATATAAATTTCCCATTAATAACTTTCAGGTATTTTAACATTTATTCATGAATTTAACTATTTCTCAAAAAATAAAAAGACATCCATCTATTATATCTAGATAACAACTGGTTTTAGTTTCCAGTGTTTACAGGTTTCTAGCAGGCACATGTGCTGCTGGAACTAGATTTCACCGACAAAACTTTAGTCCCAGTAGTTGACTTTAGTTCATCAATCCTAATCACCCTTTCTAACATAAATTCCTCCTTAATAACTTTCAGGTATTTTCCCTGTTATTAAACATGGTTAGACTACCAAATCCAACAAAAAAGTTAAATTATGTAAAAACTCAAATGGAAAAGTATCCAATTTTACTTCTTGTATTTCTGCAAATTTGATCATATCCTAAGCTACAAGGTCCAATGGTAAGGGGACCTAAGAGGGCATGTTTTCCTCAATCTACAAGATATCTATTATTTTCCATCACTGATGCTTACTTGGTTTAAAGTTAACCTAAAAATCGCATTAAAATATTTCTGGATGAGTCAAAGTATTTCTGCACTATAATAATTTCCTGTGATTATGAAGATCATTGTTTTCAAGTTGCTAGGTGAAAAAAAAGTTATGTTTCATCTTACCAGGTATATCCCTATGGTATGAATGTGATTCAATGTAAACTTTAAAGTCATGTTATTATCATAAATTCTGTAGGATATTTTAATTTTGCATTAGAGATAACATTGTATGGGGAAAGCACTATTCAAGTATTGTGAGGCATCAGTTTGTGCAACAACTTTGTTATCACCTCGATATGTGGTCTTGGTCAAATCACTAAACATCTCTATGCCTCAATACACTAAGGCTTATATGATTGCTAAGGGACCTTCCACTCCTAATGTTTAGTGATTTGGCAATTCAGACATTTCGCTATAACTTTTATTCATCAATAACAAAGGCGGATTAACACTCTCTCTCTCTCTCTCTCTCTCTCTCTCTCTCTCTCTCTCTCTCTCATCCCTCATATTCCTATGTAAGGATTACCTTGCCGAGTATTTTTAAATCTATTTATTTCTATAGAGACTGATATAGAAAGCTTGAGAGGTGCTTTGGGAAGACGCTTATTAAATGATGAATTCAAGACACAGTCAAAGAGTTTCCCTGGTAAGAAAATATTTTAAGTCTAATATTCCTCATTTATTTTTCTCCTTCAAAGTTTAAGTGTGTGTCTTTAATAGCAATAATACCCACTTGTTATTATGACATGGGCACGGGTTCTCATGAATACCCTCCCATGTTTGGTTTTACTCTAGAACATATTTACTAGAAATGTAAAGCTAGCTAGATATTATTACTTTTAGGACTCATCCATTTAGAAAGTAATCCATAAAATAATATAGGATAGTGAGCTTAGAATATACTTGGGACAAGTATGTTCAAAGTTATTTTAGTCCCTTTCTATTTACGGTTTAGATAGAAAGTTACTTTAAAGTTGCAAAAGCAGAAAGGCTATCTGATGAGTGCAATAAGTAAAGGAAAAAGACAGTTATTTTATTCTTAAAAATTCCCTCTGTACTTTAAAATGTTAGGCATAGTAATCTTTCAACTATGGCAGAATCCTTTAGTTGTGTAATATAGTTCAGATATTATACTACTGCCTTTGGTACAAGAGTAGCAGTGTCAGGCAAAACATCCTTTGATCTCTGGTGTGATACAAAGGAAGGCAGACAGGTTAATAGAGAAATAAGCAAAAGACATACTCAAAGGGGACCCTCTAAAACCACTGTCTTCCAGAGGTGATCATTGCATGCCCAAGGCTGTTTTATTGGAGGAACATTAGAGGCTTCACAGTGCAGGATGTATTGAGCCATTCTTGGGTTGCTTTAAAGGACTACCTGAGACTGGGTTCTTTATAAAGAAAAGAGGCTGTACAAGCATAGTGCTAGCATCTACTTGGCTTCTGGGGAGGCCTCAGGGCACTTTTACTCATGGCAGAAAGTAAAGCAAAACAGGCACATTACATGACAAGAGCAAGAGCAGGAGAAAAAAGGGGGGAAGGTGCTGCATATTTTTGAACAACTGGATCTCACAAGAACTCATATACTATTGTGAGAACAGCACCATTCCATGGAGAAGAAGGATCTGCCCTCGTGACACAAACACCTCCCACAGGGTCCCACCTCCAACAATGGGGATTACATTTCAACATGAGATTTGGACAAGAAAAACATACAAACCATATCACAAGGGAAAGAGGCTTCAGTAAAATAATCAAACCAAATCACTGAACAAATAAATAAGCAAATGATAATAACATACCCCAGGAAGAAGAGGAGAAGAATCAAAATTAAGAGTTGCTACATTATGTGTCTAAAATGCCCAGTTTTCAGCATAAAAATGTGGTTATTCTAATAAGTAAGAAAGTATGACCCATACACAGAGGAAAAGCAGGCAAAAAAAAAAAAAAAACAAACAAACAAACAAACAAAAAACAGCTTATGAGAATCCTAGCTGTTAGACTTAGCAGACAATGACTACAAAGCAGTCAGTATAAATATATTGAAAGAACTAAAGGAAACCATTCTCTAACAAGAAAAGGAAGGTATTATGACAATGTTTCATCAAATAGAAAATATCTACAAAGAGATATAAAATATTTTACAAAGGGCCACATGGAAATTACAGCGTTAAAAGTACAAAACTGGAAGTAAAATTTACTAGAGGGGTTCAAGTACATTTCAACTGTCCAAAGAAAGAATTAAAAAACTTAAAGCATTAGGAACACTAGAAAGAAAACAGAGAGAAAAGGAGCAGCAAAATATGGATGAAAACTTTCTGAAAAATATTTAATGACAAATGAGTACACATCCAAGCTCAATTAATTCTAAGTAGAATAAACACAAGGGAATCTATAATCACATTCATAGTAATAATGTTGAAAGATAAAGAGAAAAGCTTAAAAGCAGCAAGAGAAAACTAATGCATGATGTAAAGAGAACCCCACTAAAATTAAAAACTGACTACTTATCATTAGGAACTATTAGGGCCGGAAGGCATTGGGACAGCACATTCAAAGAGCAAAATGAAGAACTGTTAACCAAAAATCTTATATCCAGCAAAACTATTTATTAAACATGAAGGTGACGTGAAGATATTTCTAAATAGGCTTTTTTAAATAAGAAAATTTATTCCTATCAGAACTGCTTTCCAAGAAATACAGAGTTCTTTGGGTTGAAAACCATTGACCTCTGACACTAACTTGAACCCATAAAATGAACATGGGTTAAAGGAATTCTATAACTCTGAAAGACCACATAAATGCTTACGTCACTTCTTTCTACTCTTATTTAACTCTTAATTGATATAAAAAGCAATTGTATAAAAAATATTTACAGAATTTTATTGCTGGGACTTTAAAATATAGACATGTAGTATATTCCAGAATGTTAACACACAGGCGATGGTTGACAGAAATGATGTATTGGAGTTTTAAAAAAATGACAAGAAAGGGAGCTCCAAGATGGCTGTCTTAAAGATATCTGGCACTCTTTCAATACATACAAAAAACAAATTTGAGAATTGATAATCATATTTCAAATAGATCATCTAATCAGGAACACTAGAATTCAGCAGAGAATTAACAGGAAACATCTGAGGCAGAGAAGGAAAGGGAAAGGAGGCAGCTGACCTAACTAGGATTGATAAAGTCCAGAGAGGCTCCCCGATGTGGGAAAAGGGTAAGTGAGAAGTCCCCAGAAGTCCACATTCCCACCATAGATTGCTGCAATCCTAGCCATGGGAGAGCCACCCTCACAGGCCCTGACCAGTGGCATTGCTCTAAAGAGAGAGCTCATGCTGAGTCACACACACACGGTGAGAACCAAGCGGATGCGGCATAGTGCCTTTTTTCCTCTGCCTCCTGGGTTCAAGTGATTCTTCTGCTTTAGCCTCCCAGGTAGCTGGGACTACAGGCATGCACCACCACGCCCGGCTAATTTTTGTATTTTTAGTAGTGATGGGCTTTTTCCATGTTGGCCAGGCTGGTATGGCACAACATCCCTACCTTTCCACTCCTAGAGCCCCACTGACATCCCCCTGCATCTATGCAGTGGGCTGCAGAAGTGCAGTCCTAGTTGGGCCCAACAGTGTGGCAGGATCCCTAGCACTCAAGTGTTCAACATGCTGGAGAATGGGTGGTACAGCACACTGGAGAGGCTGCCCCTGGGACAGAGTTGAAGCATGCAGTACCCAAAACCCAGAATGCCTGAGTCCATTGCCATTGCTGCAACCCTGCCCCCATAAGCAGGAGGGCTACTGTGCACTTGCACATGCCCTGAGAACAAGCTCTCATCATCTGTCACCACCACCAGAGGGTGAAGCATGTGCTCACCAGAGCTTGAGAGCCACTCTCCTGGGGCCATAGCCACTGAGAGCACCTCAATCTTACCCAGAGGCAAGACTGCCACACAGTTGCATGCACCCTGAGGACAGGCTCTCCCTGCCAACCGCCATTGCTGCTAATGCCACCCAGGCACACCATTTGGGGTCCTGAGGATTTCCCCACCCTGCTTGCCACAGCATGTCCCCATGCATACCACTGGGGGATCTGAGAACTAGCCCTCTCAGCCTGGAACCATGTTTCAGTGCGCAAAAATTCCAACCAGGGGCCTGGGGATTACCTTGCCCCATCAGTTGCCTTGGGCATGCGTGCACATCACCAGGGGACCTCACAATAGGCCAAGAAACCTGCCACCAGCACCAAAGCATGACACCCAAAGGCCAGGGGCTCATCCTGCCCCATCCACCACCACAGGCATCTGTGCAGTCTTCCTGGGTCCCGGAGGATGAACTCAGCTAGCCAGTTGCAGCCACTACCAACACCAGTGCATGCCACTTGGGAGCCTGTGGGTTGTTTCACCACTGCAACTTTTATTGCCCACATCATGTACGCTGTCTAGGGGCTCAAGAGCACACCTACCTGCTGGCACTATGGCCAGCACTCAAGCAAGCCACCTGGAGGCCCAAGGATTAGCCTGCCTGGACTCACTAATCCTGATGCTCACATATATCCTCTAGGGGCCCACGGATAGGCATGCTCAGCCATTGCTGTCACTAATGAGGCCAAGGACTGACTCACCTGGGGTCTCTGTCCCCAGCGAAGCCTCATAGCAGCATCCATCAGCAACTACAGCCTAAGCCGTTGAGGAAATGATGGACATCACTGACACTGTTTATAGCTGAAAAAAATTATACAGAGGCTATATACCACTGCATACACCCAGAATCAAAGCTAAAATGCCCAACCCAGGGTAGGCATGGTGACTCATGCCTATACCCCAGCACTTTGGGAGGTGAAGGTGGCAGGATCACTTGAGATCAAACATTTGAGGCCAGCCTTGGTTAAAGCCCAGTGAGACACTGTCTCCACCAAAAAAAAATTTTTTTTTTTAATTTAAAAAGTGCCCTATCCAACCAACATCATAGATAGCATCTTCAGGAAAATGTTTTGCTCTATGAAAGCCAATCCACAAAATTGAGAGAAGTGACTGTTACACGAGATGACAGGCATAAGGACACAAGAAACATGAAAAAGCAAGGAAATGTGACACCTCAAAAAGAACACAATAATTCTTCAGCAACATAGTTCAGTGAAAAAGAAATTATTGAAATGCCTGAAACAGAATTGAAAATAATGATATTAAAGAAACTCAGTGAGGTAGAAAAGAACACAGATAACCAATAGAAAGAAATCAGAAAAACAATTTTGAGATGAATGAGAAATGTATTAAAGAGATAGATATCATTAAGAAAATAACCAAACAGAAATCCCATAAGTCGATTCAATTAATAAAATAAAAAATACATTTAATGGGAGAAAATTTTTGCAATCTACCTATCTGACCAAGGGATAATATCCAGAATCTACAAAGAACTTAAACAAATTTACAAGAAAAAATCAAACAACCCCATCTAAAAGCAGGCAAAGGATATGAACAGACATTTTTTAAAAGAAGATATTTATGCAGCCAACAGACACAAGAAAAATGCTCATCATCACCGATCATCACAGAAATGCAAAGCAAAACCACAATGAGATACCATCTCACACCAGTTAGAATGGCGATCACTAAAAAGTCAGGAGACAACAGATCCTAGAGAGGATGTGGAAAAACAGGAATACTTTTACACTGTTGGTGGGAGTGTGAACTAGTTCAACCATTGTGGAAGACAGTCTGGCGATTCCTCAAGGATCTAGAACCAGAAATACGATTTAACCCAGTGATCCCATTACTGGGTATATACCCAAAGGATTATAAATCATGCTACTATAAAGACAGATGCACATGTATGTTTATTGTGGCACTATTCACAATAGCAAAAACTTGGAACTAACCCAAATGTCCATCAATGATAGACTAAATTAAGAAAATTTACACTGTTGGTGGGAGTGTGAACTAGTTCAACCATTGTGGAAGACAGTCTGGCGATTCCTCAAGGATCTAGAACCAGAAATACGATTTAACCCAGTGATCCCATTACTGGGTATATACCCAAAGGATTATAAATCATGCTACTATAAAGACAGATGCACATGTATGTTTATTGTGGCACTATTCACAATAGCAAAACTTGGAACTAACCCAAATGTCCATCAATGATAGACTAAATTAAGAAAATGTGGCACATATATACCATGGAATACTATGCAGCCATAAAAAAGGATGAATTCATGTCCTTTGCAGGGACATGGATGAAGCTGGAAACCATCATTCTGAGCAAACTGTCACAAGGACAGAAAACCAAACACTGCATGTTCTCACTCATAGGTGGGAATTGAACAATGAGAACACTTGGACACAGGGCGGGGAACATCACACACCGAGGCCTGTTGTGGGGTGAGGGGGCAGGGGGAGGGATAGCATTAGGAAAAATACCTAATGTAAATGACGAGTTAATGGGTGCAACAAACCATGCACATGTATACCTATGTAACAAACTTGCACATTGTGTACATGTACCCTAGAACTTAAAGTATAATAATGAAAAAAAATACATTCAAGATCTTCAACAATTATTAGACCAAGCAAGATAAAAAGTTTCAGAACTTCAAGAGAGGTCATTTGAAATAACACAGTCAGACAAAAGAGAGAGGGAGGGAGGGAGAGAGAGAGAGAAAAAAAAGAACAAAGAATAAAGAATAAAAAAGAATGAATAAAGCCTATGTGACACATGGAACATCATAAAGTGACCAAAGTTTTGAATCGTGGTTGTTCCACATGGTCAAGAGAAAAGGCATATAAAAACTATTTAATAAAATGATGGCTGAAAACTACCCATGTCAACAAGAGATTCCCAAATATACACAACCCAAAAAGGTCTTGTACAAGGCACATAATAGTCAAACTGTTCAAAAGTAAAAGACAGAGATACAAGCCACATACAAGAAAACTGTTATCAGACTAACAGTGGATTTCTTAGCAGAAATCTTACGGGTTAGGAGAAAATAAGATGATATATTCAAAGGGCTGAAAGAAAACAAACTGTCAGCTGAGAATAATATATTCAGCAAAGTTATTGTTCATAAATGAAGGAAAAATAAAGTATTTTCCAGACAAACAAAAACTGAAGGAATTCATCACCATTAGGCTGGCCCTACAAGAAATGCTTAAAGGAGTACTACACTTAAGCAAAAGGATAGCTACTGTCATAAAACTGGATGTGCAAACACACAAATGAGGAAGAAGAACTCAAATGTTACTATGACAGAAAATCACTGAACCACGATGATAAACAACACAAGAGAAAGAAAGGAACAAACGATAAAGAAAACAACCAGAAAATAAGAAAACAATAGGAATAAGTCCTCATATATCAATATTATTCTTGAATGTAAACAGAGAATGGCTGAATGGATTTTAAAAACATGACCAAACTATATACTGCCTATAAAAAACTCACTTCACTTGTAAAGAAACATATAGACTGGTTGTAAAAGAATGGAAAAACTATTCCATGCAAAGAGAAACCAGAAGTGAGCAGGAGTACCTGTAGTTATTTCAGATAAAACAGACTTTAAGTCAAAAAAAAAATAAAAAGAGACAAGGATAATTATAATGATAAAAGGATCAATTCAGAAAGAGGATATACCAATTTTAAACTTATACTCACCCAACATTGAAGTATGCAAATATATAAAGTGCATATTAAATCTAAAGGAACAGAGAGATTCCAATAAAATAATAGCTAGAGACTTCAACACCTCATTCTCAGCATTAGACAGATCATCTAGACAGAAAATCAATGAAGAAACATTGAGTTTAAACATCATTTTAAACCAAATGGCCCTAACAGATAATTACAAAGTATTTTTTTCAATAGCTGCAGAACACACATTCTTCCTGTCAGCACACGGAACATTCTCCAGGCTAGACCATATGTTAAGCCACAAAAGAAGTCTTAACACATTTTTACAAGTCAAAATCATATCATGTATCTTGTCAGACCATGACAGATTAAAACTAGAAATCAGTAACTAGAGAAACTTTGGGAACTGTGCAAACACATGGAAATTAAGCAAAATACTCATGAATAATCACTGAATCAATGAAGAAATTAAAAAGGAAATAAAAAATTCTTGAAACAAATGAAAATGAAAAAAAAAAACCAAAACCTATGGGATATAACAAAAGCAATGCTAAAAATGGAAGTTTATAGCAATAAACACCTCCATCAAAACAGTAGAAATGTTTCAAATAAACAATGCACCTCAAGAGACTAGAAAAGCAAAAACACACCAATCAACAAAAATTAATAGAAGGAAAGAAATAAGGATTAGAGCAGAACTAAGTGAAATAGATACTTAAGCAAAGGATCAACCAAATCAAAACTTGGTGTTTTAAAAAGAATAAAGATAAAAAAAAAAAAACAGTAGGTAGACTAACTTAAAAAAGATAGAAGATACAAATTAACAAAATCAGAAATGAAACAGAACTGATACCACAGAGTTACAAAAGATAATCAGAAAATATTATGAACAACTATATGCTGATAAATTGGAAAATCTAGAGGAAACTGACAGATTTCTGAACACATATACCTACCAAGATTGAATTAAGAAGTAGCAGAGGAGGTTGATTATAGTTAATAACAATGATTTTGTATTTCAAAATAGCTAGGGAGAGATCTAGAAATGTTCCCAACACACAACCAGATAGCCTCACTGCCAATTTTTTCCAAACCTTTTAAGAACTAACACCAGTTCCCCTCAAACTATTCCAAAAAATTGAAGAGAATGGAATTCTCTGTAACTCAATCTATAAGGCCAGCATTTACTCTGATAAGAAAACCAGACAAGGACATAAAAAAATAAAAGTACAAGTCAATATCTCTGTTGAATATAAACATAAAATCCCCAACAAAATGCTAGCAAACCAAATTCAACAACCTATCAGAAAGATAATGCACTGTGATCAAGTTGGATCTATCCCACGGATGTAAGGGTGGTTTAACATATGCAAATCAATAAACAAGGTACATCAACAGAAAGAAGGACAAAACCATATAATCATCTCAGTAGATGCAGAAAACACATTTGATAAAATTCAACATTCCTTCATGATAAAACTCTCAACAACTTAGGCATAAAAGGAACGTACCTCAAACTAATAAAGTCCATATATGACAAACCCACAGCTAACATGATACTGAATGATGAGAAATCGTTGAGGTGATAGATATTCTAAATAATCTGACTTGAGTTTTATGCACACTATACATATAACCAAATATCACATGTACCCCATAAATTTGCACAAATATTATGTATTAACAAAAAAAGAAAATGACAAGATATGATCATCTGAAACCATAGGAACAAATTAATAGAACCAGAAATTATAAATAAGAAAGTTAATATAATAAACATTGGAAATATATATTTCTTTCTTCCCTCAACTTTTTTAAAAGCATAAAATTATATAAATAAATAATTATAACAACAACTATAACCATGTCTTTATTATTTACAAATGTACTGTGTATAACGGTAGTACAAAATGGGGAACAGGGAATACAGCTATGTAAGAGTAGCTTTTCTATATTTCACTGGAATTTAGTATAAATTTAAAGTACTTTTAAAATTGACTGTGATGACGGTGACAGACATTACTGAATGTATTAAAATCCATAGAATTTAAGATTTTTAGATAGCTTAAAATACTCAGTGAACTTCAAGCAGAAAAAGATTTTTAAAAGATTTAAAGCAAAGTGAGAATATTGGAAAGGAGAAAAATTGTAAATCTTACTAAATTATAAGTGTCTCCAGCACACACCTTTTAATTTCTAGTATTTAACCCAATCTTTCCTCAGATGGTCTCATTTTTT
>NW_016803270.1:2051707-2059724 GCF_001698545.2 Rhinopithecus bieti | reverse complement strand
AAAAAAAAAAACAGTAGGTAGACTAACTTAAAAAAGATAGAAGATACAAATTAACAAAATCAGAAATGAAACAGAACTGATACCACAGAGTTACAAAAGATAATCAGAAAATATTATGAACAACTATATGCTGATAAATTGGAAAATCTAGAGGAAACTGACAGATTTCTGAACACATATACCTACCAAGATTGAATTAAGAAGTAGCAGAGGAGGTTGATTATAGTTAATAACAATGATTTTGTATTTCAAAATAGCTAGGGAGAGATCTAGAAATGTTCCCAACACACAACCAGATAGCCTCACTGCCAATTTTTTCCAAACCTTTTAAGAACTAACACCAGTTCCCCTCAAACTATTCCAAAAAATTGAAGAGAATGGAATTCTCTGTAACTCAATCTATAAGGCCAGCATTTACTCTGATAAGAAAACCAGACAAGGACATAAAAAAATAAAAGTACAAGTCAATATCTCTGTTGAATATAAACATAAAAATCCCCAACAAAATGCTAGCAAACCAAATTCAACAACCTATCAGAAAGATAATGCACTGTGATCAAGTTGGATCTATCCCACGGATGTAAGGGTGGTTTAACATATGCAAATCAATAAACAAGGTACATCAACAGAAAGAAGGACAAAACCATATAATCATCTCAGTAGATGCAGAAAAACACATTTGATAAAATTCAACATTCCTTCATGATAAAACTCTCAACAACTTAGGCATAAAAGGAACGTACCTCAAACTAATAAAGTCCATATATGACAAACCCACAGCTAACATGATACTGAATGATGAGAAATCGTTGAGGTGATAGATATTCTAAATAATCTGACTTGAGTTTTATGCACACTATACATATAACCAAATATCACATGTACCCCATAAATTTGCACAAATATTATGTATTAACAAAAAAAGAAAATGACAAGATATGATCATCTGAAACCATAGGAACAAATTAATAGAACCAGAAATTATAAATAAGAAAGTTAATATAATAAACATTGGAAATATATACTTCTTTCTTCCCTCAACTTTTTTAAAAAGCATAAAATTATATAAATAAATAATTATAACAACAACTATAACCATGTCTTTATTATTTACAAATGTACTGTGTATAACGGTAGTACAAAAATGGGGAACAGGGAATACAGCTATGTAAGAGTAGCTTTTCTATATTTCACTGGAATTTAGTATAAATTTAAAGTACTTTTTAAAATTGACTGTGATGACGGTGACAGACATTACTGAATGTATTAAAATCCATAGAATTTAAGATTTTTAGATAGCTTAAAATACTCAGTGAACTTCAAGCAGAAAAAGATTTTTAAAAGATTTAAAGCAAAGTGAGAATATTGGAAAGGAGAAAAATTGTAAATCTTACTAAATTATAAGTGTCTCCAGCACACACCTTTTAATTTCTAGTATTTAACCCAATCTTTCCTCAGATGGTCTCATTTTTTCCCTGATTGTGTAAGGATCATTTGCTTGCTCATTTCAAATGAACCAGGTCTTTCTTTGATATATCAGTTGAAGAAAGAACAAAGGAAGAAAAAAATGCATCTGCTGATGTTTCCAGTTTTGAGTTGCTGTATCTCTTATATTGTTACTTAATTACTGAAAACTTGTTCTGCTCAATCTTATGGATCACTTTTTACTTTGGTAATGAGGCAGTACTCAGTATAGAATGCAGTTGTGATGTATTTGAGCAGCTGGTGTCATAATGCAACCATTTACATTATTCATGTATTCGCCAATTTTCCAAAACAGCAAAACAACAACAAACCACTCTACAATACAATGGAAGGATTATGACAGGTGTCCAATCATAGTTATATACTCTGCTAGAGCCAATTCTACCCACACAATCTTAAGCCCAATGTTGACCTTATGTCACCAATCCTCATTATCTCCTTTTCAATATTAATTTCTTTTTAATAATTTTATACATTTTTATCTCATTGAACTTAGTAGTTTCTAATTCCAGGAAAATATCAAACCACATAAAAACTTAAATGGAAATGGATCCAATAACAATCCTGGTAGTGCTGCAAATCTGACCATTACCTCCTTGATTCCCGTTTAAGGGACCTCAGAGGGCAGGTTTTCTCAGTTTGACAAATACCTTGTAATTTTTTCATAACTAATATCTAAAGAATTTACAATTCCATAATGTAAAAAGGGGAAAGAAATATTCCTCAATGAGTCAAATAATTTCTGCCTCATGATAAGTTTCTGTGACTAATGAGGCCATGGTTTGCAGCTTGACCTGTGGAAAAAAATGTTCCACCTCACATAGTACATACCTACAGGTTGAGTGTGTTTTTAGTGTAAACTTGAAAGATACATTATCATCATAATGTCCCTAGGATAATTTCAATTTGCATAAGAGATAGAATTGTATGGAACTATTACTGGTTAAGAAGTATACAGCATCAGGTTGTGCATGAGTTGTGCCTTTCCCTGGCTATATGATATTTCAATTCATTAAACATATCTAAATATAGTCTGGCTTATATAATTGTTAACATCCATTCCTTTTTAAGGTTTTTGTTATTTTCCAATGAAGACATTTCATTTTAATTATTCTATAAATACAATTTTTATTTATATATGTGTGTGTGTGTGTGTGTGTGTGTGTGTTTATATTTTTTGGTGACACAGTCTTGCTGTGTCACCCAAGCTGGAGTGCAGTGGCACGATCTCAGCTCACTGCAACCTCCGACTCCCAGGTTCGAGCAATTCTTCTGCCTCAGCCTCCTGAGTAGCTGGAACTACAGGCATGTGCCACTACACCCAGCTAATTTTTGTATTTTTAGTAGAGATGGGGTTTCACCGTGTTGGCCAGGATGGTCTTAATCTCTTGACCTCATGATCCACCCGCACTTTGGCCTCCCAAAGTGCTGGGATTACAGGCATGAGCCACTGCGCCCAGCCACAGATATTTTAAGTTAGTAACACACACACATATATGCACATGCACACACACTGTCACATTTGTATATAAACGATTACCTTACAGGGTTTTGATATCTGTTTATTTCTATAGGGTCTGAAATAGAACAATTGACAGATGCATTTGGAAGAGATATACTAAAGGATGAATTCAAGACACGATCAAAGAGTTTCCCTGGTAAGAACAAAAACTTTACACATTTAGTATTTCTGGTTAGTTTTATTCTCTGGAGTGTAACTAAGTCTGCATCTTCAAGGAGAACAGTGCCTATACATAATTACATAGGCAAAAGTCTTTGTGAATTCCCCTCTATAATATTTCAACTAGTTTCAACTAGCAATGTAAAATTAGCTTTTCAAAAGCAGAAAGGCTAGATGATAGATGTGATAAGAAGATGAATATAACAGATAATAATTTTATTGGTTACCAGTTTACTCTATATGATAAAAATATCAGCCAAGTTTGTAACATCTCAGCTTCAATAAAGTTATTTAGTTATATTTTTCAGAGATTACACAACTGAATTTAGTCCTGGGGTTACAGGGTTAGACACACTTCTCTGTGACCGTTGGTGTGATACCAAAAGAAGACACTTTAGCAAATAAATAATGGAAAGAGACATTCAAAGAGTGCCCTGCTAAAACCACTGTCATCCAAGGGAGACTGTTTGATGCCCAAGAAGATGCCCTTAAAGAGCAACATAAGAGACTTCACACTGTAGAGGATAGAGACTTTAGGGAAATACTTTTGTCAAATCATACACATACACAAACACACACACACACCCCATCACCACCACCACCAAGAAACAAGCAAACAAAACAAGCCCCCCAAAAGGAAGAGTCAACCAACATACAGATTTGCTATAATACGTTATCTAAAATGTCCAGATTTTAGCAAAAAAATTAAGACATGCACAGAAACAGTACTCTGTAACCCAAACACCAGGAAAAAGGCAAGGAAAACTGCCTGTGAGAGTCCTACATGTTCGATTTAGCAGACAATGACTACAAAGTAGTCAAATAATAATAATAATATCATCAACTAATTAAAACTCTTCTGAAAGAAGAAAAAGAAGGTATAATGACACTCTTTTATCAAATAGATGTCAACATTGTGATACAAATTAAACTTTTTAAAGAACGAAATTAATATTTGGAAATGAAAGATAAAATAACTGCAAGGGAAAATTCATTAGAGGGTCAAGGAAAGATTTGAACTGTCAGAAGAAGGAATAAGCAAACTTAATATAATGGGAATACCAGAAGGAGAGTATTCCAAGTAGAGAGAGAATAAGAAAAAATATTTGAAGAAAAATGGCTGAATACTTTGAAAAATATTTATCTATACATCCAAGTTATATTAATCTATACATCCAAGTTCTAGTAAATCTAAGTAGAACAAACACAAATCAATCCATGACCAAACTAATCATTGTAAAAATGTTGAAAGACAAAGAGAAAATGTAAAATGCATCAAGAGAAAAACAATTTATCCCATAGAAGGTAACCCCAGTAAGATTAACATCTGTCTTAGCATTAGAAACTTATGAAGTCCAGAAGGCCATGGTGTTGTATATTAAAAGTGCTGAAAGAAAAAAAATCTACCAAGCAATAATTTTATTGCTAGCAAAACTGTTTTTCAGAAAAGGTGAAATGTGAAACTGCTAAATAAATAAAAATTGAGAGATTTCATTTCTAGCAGAACTGTTTTCCAAGAAATTCTAAAGAAATTTGTTTAGGCTAAAAGGAATTGACCTCCTGACAGTAAGTTGAATCCCACTAAAAAAGGTATGAGTTAAATGTTATAATTGCAAAAGACAGTATGTGTAAATATATATTCCACCTCCTTTCTTTTCTTAATTTATCTAAAAGACAACTGTATAAAAATATTTATATAATTGTATCATTGGGCATATAACATATCAACTTGTAATATATTCACAATAGCAGCACAAAGGTGATAGGAGGGAGAAGTGATGTAGCACTGTAAGAAAATGACACTGGATGATAAATACAGAGCAACAATAAAAAGAACCAAAAAATGTAAATAAGTATGTTCATATAACAAACACTATAAACATGTACTTGGTCTTCTTTCTTTTCTCAGTTTATTTAAAAGGTATAAAGTTATACAAAGAAATAATTATAACAATAATTATTACATTGTCCTTAATATTTACAGGTATAATATGTATAACAATAGCACAAATACTAGGGAAAGGGAATAAAGCTATATATAAAGGAGTAATGTTTCTGTATCTCAGTAGAATGCAATTAGCGTAAATGTGAAAAAGATTATAAAGTTGACTGAGGTAATAATTACACATTTCTGTAATAAGCATGGAATTAGATACTTTAAATGGAAAAATAGTATGGTTTAAAATATACACATTTTAAAAGCTCAGGAACTCTAAGCAGGATAAGATTTTGTAAAATTTAAAGCAAGAGGATAATAATGTAAGGGAGGAAAATTGTGACTTTTACTAGTTGATAAATTTCTCCAGCACATAACTTTGTATTCCTAGTATTTAACTCTAAAATGCTCTCCTCATTGACTCCCTACTTATCTAAAAATCCTCTGATTTCTTAATTCAAATGAATCAGCCTTTCTTACTTGTATCTGTAGGAGAAAGACAAAAGAGCTGAAATGCAACTGTTAATGTTCCTCAGTTTTCTGTTACATATAGCTTTACTTTTACAAAATGTTGTTACTGAATTATTGAAAACTCATTTTGTCCAATATGATGGGTTTTTTTGTTTGTTTGTTTGTTTTTGAGACAGTGTCTCGCTCTGTTGCCCAGGCTGGAGTACAGTGATGCGATCTTAGCTTACCACAACTTCCACTTCCTGGGTTCAAGTGATTCTCCTGCCTCAGCCTCCTGAGTAGCTAGGACTACAGGTGCATGCCACCACGCCCTGCTAATTTTTGTATTTTTAGTAGAGACAAGGTTTCACTATGTTGGCCAGGCTGGTCTCGAACTCGTGACCTCAAGATCTGCCCACCTCAGCCTCCCAAAGTGCTGGGATTACAGGCGTGAGCCACTGCACCTGGCCAATATGATGCATTTTCACAATGATGCATAATCTGGTTTCTGCCTCTATTTGAATTATATTGGTGGTTTATTTGGGCTGACATGATAATAGTGCAAATTTTAACATTAATCATAGGCTCAGCCAATTTTCCAAAGCAAGACTTCTACTCTATTGTTCAGGATCATTACAGGTGTCCAACTACCATTACATGCTCTGCTAGAACCAACTTTGACACAAAAAAACTTTAGGTTTAATAAACCAGGTTTACCAATTCTAATTATCCCTTTTTCAATATGAAATTCTTCTTAGTAGATTTTTTAGTTTTTCCATCATTATACCTAGATACTAGTTTCTAAATCCAACAAAGTGTATAAATCACATAAAACTCAAATGAAAAGGAATACAATCCTAATGCTGGTACTACTGCAAATATTCCTGTTTTCTTCTTTCCAGCTACAAAGTCTACCTGCTAAGAGAACCAGAGAGAAGAGACTTTTTCTCATTACATGCGTTATTTCTTATTCTTTTTTTTTTTTTTTATCACTGATGCCTATTTGAATTATAGTTACACCACCTAAAATAGACTATTAAAATATTTCTGGATGAGTCAAGGAATTTCTGTTTTATCATATTTTGTGAGTTGTGGTGACCATTGTGTACAGATAGGTCAACTATGAAAAAAAAAATGTATGTTCCACCTCACCAGATATACCCCTACAACATGAATATGTTCTTAATATATCCTTGAAAGTTATGTTATTACCACAAACTAGTGTGATTTAAATTTGCATATGAGATTGCATTATATGGAAAAAATAGTTAAGAAATAAGGTAGCATAAGTCTGTGCCTCAATTTTGTTATTACTTGCTATATGGTATACATATAATGAGGCTTATATGATTGTTAATTGTCCTTTCAATTTAAGTTCCTATGTTGCTACAATCTGGACATTTTATTATAATTCTTCTACTCTAATGAAGAATATTAATTAGGATAGTATTAGACACATGCACACACACACGTTAATATTTATATTAGAAAAGGGTTTTGAAATCTGTTTACTTTTATAGAGACTGATGAACGATTGCGTAGTGCAACTGAGAAAGGTACAATAAATAATGCAATGAAGACACAGTTAAAGAGAAAGAGTTACCCTGGTAAGAATAAGAATTTTTAAATCTGCTTATGGTTTACTGTCTTCTCTGGAGTTTAAGTATGTATCTCTAATGACAACAGTACCTATATGTAATTATTACATGAGAAAAAGTCTTCACGAATTTCCTCCCATAATTAGTTGAACTCTAGTATTTATTCTCAATAGAAAATTAACTTTAGGGCTCATTTATTTAAAAAGTTATCGGAGGGCGGAGCAAGATGGCCGAATAGGAGCAGTTCCAGTCTCCAGCTCCCAGCGCGAGTGACAGAGAAGACAGGTGATTTCTGCATTTTCAACTGAGGAACGCAGCTCATCACCAGCAATGGATCAAAGCTGGATGGAGAATGACTTTGACGAGATGAGAGAAGAAGGCTTCAGTCCATAAAACTTCTCAGAGCTAAAGAGAAATTACGTACCAAGCCGCAAAGAAACTAAAATTCTTGAAAAAAGAGTGGAAGCATTGATAACCAGAATAATTAATGCAGAGAAGGCCATAAACGAACTGACAGAGATGAAAACCATGACATGAGAAATACGTGACAAATGCACAAGCTTCAGTAACAAACTTGATCAACTGGAAGAAAGAGTATCAGCGATTGAGGATCAAATGAATGAAATGAAGCGAGAAGAGAAGTCTAAAGAAAAAAGAAGAAAAAGAAATGAACAAAGCCTGCAAGAAGTATGGGATTATGGAAAAAGACCAAATCTACATCTGATTGGGGTGCCTGAAAGTGAGGGAGAAAATGGAACCAAGTTGGAAAACACTCTTCAGGATATCATCCAGGAGAACTTCCCCAACCTAGTAGGGCAGGCCAACATTCAAATTCAGGAAATACAGAGAACGCCACAAAGATACTGA
>NW_016803270.1:2025726-2047331 GCF_001698545.2 Rhinopithecus bieti | reverse complement strand
TATGCAGCCATAAAAAAGGATGAGTTTGTGTCCTTTGTAGGGACATGGATGCAGCTGGAAACCATCATTCTCAGCAAACTATCACAAGAACAGAAAACCAAACACCACATGTTCTCACTCATAGGTGGGAAGTGAACAATGAGATCACCTGGACTCAGGAAGGGGAACATCACACACCAGGGCCTTTCACGGCGAGGGGGGGGGTAGGGAGTGCATTGGGAGTTATACCTGATGTAAATGACGAGTTGATGGGTGCAGCACAGCAACATGGCACAAGTATACATATGTAACAAACCTGCACGTTATGCACATGTACCCTAGAACTTAAAGTATAATAAAAAATAAATAAATTATTTAATTAAAAAATGTTACCCATAGAAGTCTAATGCTATAATGACCTTAGAATATGTTTGCAGAAATATTTCAAAAGCTCTTCAATTTACTTTCTATTTATGGCTAATTAGGAAAGTTGCTTTGTGTTTGCAAAAGCAGAATTGCTAGCTTATGAACATAACAAGGTGAATATAACTGATAATTATTTCATTGGTTACCCATTCACTCTTATATCATTATGTTGTCAGGCAAATTGACAATGTTTCAACTGCTTTAGTTTTGTTATATATTTCAAAAACTGTACTATTGCATATTTAGTGGTGAAACAGTAACACACTTCTCCTTAATTTTTGATATTGTACCCAAAGAGGCAGAGAGCTTAACAGAGACATAAGGGAAAGAGCCAGACAAAGAGAGCCCTATTAAAACAACTCTCATCCAAAAGTGATTGTGTGTTATGATGGTTAATACCGTCAACTTGATTGGATTGAAGGATTCAAAGTATTGATCCTGGTGTGTCTGTGAGGGTGTTGCCAAAGGAGATTAACATTTGAGTCAGTGGGCTGGGAAAGGCAGACACATCCTTAATCTGGGTGGGCACCATCTAATCAGCTGCCAGCATGGCTAGAATATAAAGCGGGTGAAAAATGTGAAAAGACTGGACTGGCCTAGCCTCCCAGCCTACATCTTTCTCCTGTGCAGATGCTTCCTGCCCTCATGTAAGTTAATACTTAATAAACTCCCATCTATCTATATCTATATCTATATCTATCTTCTATTACTTCTTTCCCTCTAGAGAATCCTAACTAATACAGATTTTGGTACCAGGAGTGGTTCTAGAGGAACAGAATATTAAGGATGGAGTTTCTTTTGTTGGTTTTGGGGTTTCTGGAGTTGGCTGCTTAATATGATTAAACACAAAAATGTTAAGGACTCTACTTCTAATAGTGTGGAGAACACTGATAAAGAGCTGAAATTGTAGAAAAACATACACAAGCTCTTATCATGCAAGTGGCTGACCTGCAATGAAAGGTGCATGCACAACCTTCCCAGGTGTCTACTCTTAAAGTGAGGGCATTGATTGAAAAAGAATGGGATCCTGCAACTTGGAATGGGGATGTGTGGAAGGACCAAATGAAGCTGGAGACACTGAGTTTGTAAACTCTGATGAATCTTTTTTATCAGAAGAAACAGCTTCCCCATCCCCAATAGTGGCAACATCCCCTCCCCAACCCATGCTGCCACAAGCCTTTGCATCTTTGTCTGGGAAGATAAACTCTGTGCTGCCTGAGGCAACAGTGATGGCCTCCCCTGAGGCAGTTGCCAGACAAGATAATGTTTATTCTCCTCAGGAACCACCCCCAACATCCCTGTTTGCTTCTAGACCTATAACTAGACTAAAGTCCCAGCAGTTCCCTAGAGGTAAGGTTCAAAGTGTAACCCACATGGAAGTGCACTACACTCCAAAAGAACTGCTTGAGTTTTCTAATTTATATGAGCAGAAATCTGAAGAACTTGGAGTCCAATGTGCGAGGGCAGGAAGCATCCAGCACAGAAAAAAGATGCCCTCCTTTTGAGAGACAGCTCTTGTCCTGTTACTGGGTTTTGGTAGAAACTGAACATTTGACTATGGGTCATCTAGTCACCATGTGACCTGAACTACCTATCATGAACTGGGTGCTTGCTGACCTGTGTAGCCATAGAGTGGGGCATGCACAGCAGCATTCCATCATCAAATGGAAGTGGTATGTACATGATCGGGCTTGAGCAGGTCCTGAAGGCACAAGTAAGTTACATGAGGAAGTGGCTCAAATGCCCATGGTCCCCACTCCTGCCACCCTGCCTGCTCTCCCTCAGCCTGCACCAATGGCCTTATGGGGAGTTCCTTATGATCAGTGGACAGAGGAAGAAAAGACTAAGGCCTGGTTCACAGATGATTCTGCATGTTGTCAGGCCTCTGAGCCTAAGCTAAGGCATCATATCCCCTGTGACCTGCATGTATACATCCAGATGGCCTGTTCCTGCCTTAACTGATGACATTCCACCACAAAAGAAGTGAAAAGGGCCTGTTCCTGCCTTAACTGATGACATTACCTTGTGAAATTCCTTCTCCTGGCTCATCTTGGCTCAAAAGCTCCCCACTGAGCACCTTGTGACCCTCACTCCTGCCCACCAGAGAACAACCCCGCTTTGACTGTAATTTTCCTTTACCTACCCAAATCTTATAAAACGGCCCCACCCTTATCTCCCTTCGCTGACTCTCTTTTCGAACTCGGCCCGCCTGCACCCAGGTGAAATAAACAGCCTTGTTGCCCACACAAAGCCTGTTTGGTTGTCTCTTCACACGGACGCGAGTGAAATTTTGGTGCCGTGACTCGGATTGGGGGACCTCCCTTGGGAGATCAATCCCCTGTCCTCCTGCTCTTTGTTCTGTGAAAGATCCACCTATGGCCTCTGGTCCTCAGACTAACCAACCCCAGGAACATCTCACCAATTTTAAGTCGGGTAAGCGGCCTCTCTTTAGTCTCTTCTCCAACCTCTCTCACTATCCCTCAACCTCTTTTCTCCTTTCAATCTTGGTGCCACATTTCAATCTCTCCCTTCTCTTCATTTCAGTTCCTTTCCTTCCCTGATAGAGACAAAGGAGATGCATTTTATCGGTGGACCCAAAACTCCGGCGCCAGTCACAGACTCGGGAAGACAGTCTTCCCTTGGTGTTTAATCACACGGGGACGCCTGCCTGATTATTCACCCACGTTTCAGGGGTGTCTGACCACGCGGGGACACCTGCCTTGGTCCTTCACCCTTAGTGGCAAGCACCGCTTTCCTAGGGGGCAAGCACCCCCCACCCCTTCTCTCCGTGTCTCTACCCCTTCTCTTTAAACCTGCCTCCTTCACTATGGGCAACCTTTCACCCTCCATTCCTCCTCCTTCTCCCTTAGCCTGTGTTCTCAAGAACTTAAAACCTCTTCAACTCTCACCTGACCTAAAATCTAAATGTCTTATTTTCTTCTGCAATACTGCTTGACCCCAATACAAACTTGACAATGGTTCCAAATAGCCAGAAAATGGCACTTTCAATTTCTCCATCCTACAAGACCTAAATAATTCTTGTCGTAAAATGGGCAAACGGTCTGAGGTGCCTGATGCCCAGGCATTCTTTTACACATTGGTCCCTCCCTAGTCTCTGCTCCCAATGAGACTCATCCCAAATCTTCCTTCTTCCCCTCCCGCCTGTCCCCTCAGTCCCAGCCTCAAGCGTCGCTGAGTCTTTTGAATCTTCCTTTTCTACAGACCCATCTGACCTCTCCCCTCCTCCCCAGGCTGCTCCTCGCCAGGTCCCAGTTCTTCCTCAGCCTCCACTCCCCCACCCTATAATTCTTTTATCACCTCCCCTCCTCACACCTGGTCCAGCTTACAGTTTCATTCTACCACTAGCCCTCCCCCACCTGCCCAGCAATTTCCTCTTAAAAGGTGGCTGAAGCTAAAGGCATAGTCAAGGTTAATGCTCCTTTTCTTTATCCGACCTCTCCCAAATCAGTTAGCATTTAGGCTCTTTTTCATCAAATATAAAAACCCAGCCCAGTTCATGGCTCATTTGGCAGCAACCCTAGAAGTTTTACAGCCCTAGACCCTGGAAAGTCAGAAGGCCGTCTTATTCTCAATATGCATTTTATTTTATTACCCAATCCACTCCCGACATTAAATAATATATATAGCTTTATTCTCTTTCCCCAGTATTTGTGCTATTGTTATACATATTATACCTGTAAATATTAAGGGCAATGTAATAATTATTGTTAAATAAACCTCAAACCCCACAACAGGACTTAATTAGCCTCGCCTTCAAGGTGTACAATAATAAAGAAAAGTTACAATTACGTGCCTCCACTGTGAGACAAAATCCCAGCCACATCTCCAGCACACAAGAACTTCCAAATGCCTAAACCACAGTGACCAGGCGTTCCTCCAGGACTGCTTCCCAAGGAACTTTCTTCAAGTGCCAGAAATCTGGCCACTGGGCCAAGGAATGCCTGCAGCCCGGGATTCCTCCTAAGTTGTGTCCCATCTGTATGGGACCCCACTGGAAATTGGACTGTCCACCTCGCCTGCCAGCCACTCCCAGAGCCCCTGGAACTCTGGTCCAGGGCTCTCTGACTGACTCCTTCCCAGATCTTCTTGGCTTAGTGGCTAAAGACTGACGCTGCCCGATTGCCTCGGAAGCCTACAGGACCATCACAGACACTTTAGGTAACTCTCACAGTGGAGGATCAGTCCATCCCCTTCTTAATCAATACAGAGGCTACTCACTCCACATTACATTCTTTTCAAAGGCCTGTTTCCTTTGCCTCCATAACTGTTGTGGGTATTGACGGCCAGGCTTCTAAACCTGTTAAAACTCCCCAACTCTGGTGCCGGCTTGGACAACAGTCTTTTATGCACTCCTTTTTAGTTATCCCCACCTGCCTAGCTCTCTTATTAGGTTGAGACATTTTAATTATCTGCTTCCCTGACTATTCCTGGGCTACAGCCACACCTCATTGCCACTTTTTCCCCCAGTTCAAAGCCTCCTTCACATCCTCCCCTTGTATCTCCCCACCTTAAACCACAAGTATAGGACACCTCTACTGCCTCCTTAGCGACTGATCATGCATCCCTTACCATCCCATTAAAACCTAATCACCCTTACCCTGCTCAATGCCAGTATCCCATCCCACAGCATGCTTTAAAAGGATTAAAGCCTGTTATCACATGCTATATAAACTATATAAACCTATAAACTTCCCTTACAATTCCCCCATTTTACCTGTCCTAAAACCAGACAAGGCTTACAGGTTAGTTCAGGATCTGCACCTTATCAACCAAATTGTCTGGCCTATCCACCCCGTGGTGCCAAACCCTTATACTCTCCTATTCTCAATACCTCCCTTCACAACCCAGTATTCTGTTCTGGATCTCAAACATGCTTTCTTTACTATTCCTTTGCACCCTTCATCCCAGCCTCTCTTTGCTTTCACTTGGACTGACCCTGACATCCATCAGGCTCAGCAAATTACCTGGGCTGTACTGCCACAAGGCTTCACAGACAGCCCCATTACTTCAGTCAAGCCCAAATTTCTTCCTCATCTGTCACCTATCTTGGCATAATTCTCATGAAAACACACATGCTCTCCCTGCGGATCATGTCTGGCTAATCTCCTAAACCCCAATCCCTTCTACAAAACAACAACTCCTTTCCTTCCTAGGCATGGTTAGTGTGGTCAGAATTCTTACACAAGAGCCAGGACGANAACATGCTTTCTTTACTATTCCTTTGCACCCTTCATCCCAGCCTCTCTTTGCTTTCACTTGGACTGACCCTGACATCCATCAGGCTCAGCAAATTACCTGGGCTGTACTGCCACAAGGCTTCACAGACAGCCCCCATTACTTCAGTCAAGCCCAAATTTCTTCCTCATCTGTCACCTATCTTGGCATAATTCTCATGAAAACACACATGCTCTCCCTGCGGATCATGTCTGGCTAATCTCCTAAACCCCAATCCCTTCTACAAAACAACAACTCCTTTCCTTCCTAGGCATGGTTAGTGTGGTCAGAATTCTTACACAAGAGCCAGGACCACGCTCTGTAGCCTTTCTGTCCAAACAACTTGACCTTACTGTTTTAGCCTAGCCCTTATGTCTGCATGCAGCGACTGCTGCTGCTTTAATACTTTTTTTTTTTTTTTGAGACAGAGTCTCGCTCTGTTGCCCGGGCTGGAGTGCAGTGGCCGGATGTCACCTCACTGCAAGCTCCGCCTCCCGGGTTTACTCCATTCTCCTGCCTCAGCCTCCCGAGTAGCTGGGACTACAGGCGCCCGCCACCTCGTCCGGCTAGTTTTTTGTATTTTTTAGTAGAGACGGACCGTGTTAGCCAGGATGGTCTCGATCTCCTGACCTCGTGATCCGCCCGTCTCGGCCTCCCAAAGTGTTGGGATTACAGGCTTGAGCCACCGCGCCCGGCCTGCTTTAATACTTTTAAAGACCTTTCCCACAGGGTCTGAGAAGGCCTGGTCATTTCTTCCCTTCTGTCACACACAATTCCTCAGTTTGGCCTTCCCAGCTCTATACAGTCCAATAACGGACTAGCCTTTATTAGTCAAATCACCCAAGCAGTTTTTCAGGCTCTTGGTATTCAGTGAAACCTTTATATCCCTTACCATCCTTATTCTTCAGGAGAGGTAGAATGGACTAATGGTCTTTTAAAAACACACCTCACCAAGCTCAGCCACTAACTGAAAAAGGACTAGACAATACTTTTACCACTTGCCCTTCTCAGAATTCAGGCCTGTCCTCAGAATGTGACAGGGTACAGCCCATTTGAGCTCCTGTATGGACACTTCTTTTTATTAGGCCCCAGTCTCTTTCCAGACACCAGCCCAACTTGAACTGCACCCCAAAAACTTGGATAGAGCCTAAAATCTCACCAACCAAGCGAGTAATTATGCTGAACCTCCTTAGGCAGTCTCTGATTGGATGTCATGGGTCCTCCCAATTCTTAGTCCTTTAATACCTGTTTTTCTCCTTCTCTTCCATTTAGTTTTTCAATTCATACAAAACCGTATCCAGGACATCACCAATCATTCTATATGACAAATGCTCCTTCTAACAACCCCACAATATCACCCCTTACCACAAAGTCTTCCTTCAGCTTAATCTCTCCCACTCTAGGTTCCCACGCCGCCCCAATCCCGCTCAAAGCAGCCCTGAGAAACATCGCCCATTATCTCTCCATACCACCCCCCAAAATTTTTGCCACCCCAATACTTTACCACTACTTCATTTTATTTTTCTTATTAAGAAGACAGAAATGTCAGGCCTCTGAGCCCAAGCTAAGCCATCGTATCCCCTGTGACCTGCACGTATACATCCAGATGGCCTGTTCCTGCCTTAACTGATGACATTACCTTGTGAAATTCCTTCTCCTGGCTCATCTTGGCTCAAAAAGCTCCCTCATAGAGCACCTTGTGACCCTCACTCCTACCTACCAGAGAACAACCCTCTTTTGACTGTGATTTTCCTTTACCTACCCAAATCTTATAAAACGGCCCCACCCCTATCTCCCCTTCACTGACTCTCTTTTCGGACTCAGCCCGCCTGCACTCAGGTGAAATAAACAGTCTTGTTGCTCACACAAAAAAAGGAAATTCTAGAGTTGATAGTACAAAAACTGAAGAAAAATTCACTCACCCTACAGTCACATGCTCTGCTAAGACCCAAGTTCACCCACACAACTTGAGGCCCAGTAGATGACCCAGTTTCATAAATCCAGATTATTCGATTTTTAATATGAATTCCCTTTATTAATTTTGATTTTATTTTTCTATCATTGACCCTAGTAGTTGTTTCAAAAGCAAGCAAAAAGTTCAAATCATATCAAAACTCAAAGGGAAAGGAATCCAATCTCAATGCTGATACGAATGCAAAATCACCCATTTCTTCCTCCCCATCTACAAAGTCTACATTCTAAATGGACCTGAGAGGGCACTTTCTACCAGTCCACAATAATCACTGCTGTCACATAACTTTTAGTTACATGACATAAAAAGGGTCTAAAATATTCTTAGAAGAATCAGAGAATTTCCCCCTGATGGTTAACTTTCTGTAACTATAAAGACCATAGTTCACAAGTTGACTTGTGAATAAAATTATATTCCACCTCACCAGGTATCTCCATACCTGGTGTATGGATATGCTTGTATGAAGTATGAAGATGCTTAAAAATTATATTCTTATCATAAACTCTCTAGGATGATTTCAGTTTGCAGAAGAGGCAGCATTGTATGGAAGAAAGCACTGATTAAGGAATAACGAACATCTATTTCTGTATAAGTTTTATAGTTAACTATATATCTGATTTTTGTTCAAATCACTAAACTTCTCTAGGCTTATATGATTGCTAAGAATGCCTCCAATTCTAAAGCTTTGTAATTCTGCAGTCCAGAGCTTTTTTTTTTTTTTTACTAATTCATCTTCTTTAATGACTGATGCTAATTAAGTTATTACTACTTACATGTACAAATATACCATCACATACACACAGACACAGACATATGTTACAATTTACCTTTCAAAGCATTTTGAAAATCTGTTTTGTTTTTATAGAGACTGGCCTAAAACACTTGAAAGGTGTTAATGAAAAAGATATAATAAAACATCTAATCAACATACAGTCAAAGAGGCATGCAGGTAAGAACAAGAATTTTTCAAGCCTCCTGTTAATGGCCTATTTAGCTCTGAAGTTAAATTAAATCTGGTTCTTTGATGATGACTGTAGCTGTAAGTTATCATTACATGAGAAAATATCTTCATAAATTTCCTCCTGTAATTTGTGGAACTCTAGTATTTGCTACCAATGGAACATTAGTTAGATATAATTAGTTTTAGAATTTATTTATTGGTAAAGAATCCATAAAAATGCAAGGCTGTTGTGACCCAAATGTATGCTTGATGCTATTATTTCAAATGCTATACTGTAATTCAATGCTGACTTCAGGTCCTGAATATCTCTGATACAATTTTCTGTCTCAATTATCTGTCTAATATTCTCAGTGGGGTGTTGAAGTCTCCCACTATTATTGTGTTGGAGCTTAAGTCTCTTTGAAGGTCTCTAAGAACTTGCTTTATGAATCTGGGTGCTCATGTGTTAGATGCTTATATTTAGGATAGTTAGATCTTCTGGTTGAATTGAACCTTTACCCTTAGTAATGCAGCACTATTCACAATAGCAAAGACATGAAATCAACCCAAATGCCCATCAGTAATAGACTAGATAAAGAAAAGTTGGCACATATACACCATGGAATACTATGCAGACATAAAAAAGAAACAAGATCATGTCCTTTGCAGGGACATTGATGGAGCTGGAGGCCATTATCCTTAGCAAACTAACACAGGAATAGTAAACCAAATACTGCATGTCCTCACCTATAAATGGGAGCTAAATGATGAGAACATATGGACACATAGAGGGGAACAACACACACTGGGGCCTTTTGGAGAGTGGAGGATGAAAGAGGGACAGGATCAGGAAAAATAACTAATGGGTACTAGGATTAATACTTGGGTGATGAAATAATCTATACAACAAACCCCCATGACACAAGTTTACCTATGTAACAAACTTGCGCTTGTACCCCGAACTTAAAATGAAAATTGAAAAAAATGAAAACAGATGCTGTACTTATCATTTTATATTTCTGGCTTAGAGAGGAAAGTTGCCTTAAATTTGGAAAAGCATACAGACTAACTTGTGAATGTGATAAGAAGAGGAATATAACAGATAGTCATTTTATTGGCTACCCCTTCTCTCTATTTGATAAAAATATCAGGTAAATTTACAATATCTCAGCTACAGTAAAGTTATTTAGTTGTGTTCCACAATTTAGTGATTACACAACTAAATTTACTTCTGGAATAACAATGTTAGGCATATTTTTCCTTGATCTTTGGTGAGATACTGAAAGAGGCAGGGAGCTTAACAGAGAAATAAGGGAAAGAGGCCATTAAAGAGAGTCCCCCTGAAACCACTATCATTCAAAAGTGGCAGTGTGCATACCAAAAGCAGTGCTCCCGGAGGAACAATATTAGCATCTTCTTGTAGTGGAGAAAAATAATGTAAAATAGTCAAAAGAAATCACTAAAAAGCAAACAATAAGTTTTGAAATATGATGAATAAATCAATATCTAGATTTGTCTATAATATCATCCAAAATATCCAAAATATCCAGTTTTTATTCTAAAATTCATAGGAACCAAAAAAAAAAAAAGAGCCTGAATACCCAAAGCAATCATAAGCAAAAAGAACAAAGCTTGTAGTATCACATTACCTGACTTCAAACTATACCATAAGGCTACATTAACCAAAACAGTGTGATACTGATACAAAAACGGACGTGTGGACCAGTGGAACAGAATACAGAACCCAGAAAGAAAGCCACACACCTACAGCTATCTGATATTTGACAAAGTCAACAAAAATAAGCAATGGAGAAAGGATTCCCTATGCAATAAATGGTGCTGAGATAGCTGGCTAGCCATATGTAGATGAAACTGGACCCCTACCTTTCACCATATACAAAAATTAACTCAGGATAGATTACAAATTTAAATGTAAGACTTCAAGCTATAAGAATCCTAAAAGAAAAATTAGGAAACACCATTCTGGACATTGGCCTTGGAAAATAATTGATGACTAAGTCCTCAAAAGCAATTTCCACAAAACCAAAAATTGACAAGTGGGACCTAATTAAACGAAAGAGCTTCTGCAGAGCAAAAGAAACTACTAACAGAGTAAACAGACAACCAACATAATGGGAGAAAATACTCACAAACTATGGATAAGACAAAGGTCTATATCCAGAATCTGTAAGGAACATAAACAGTTCAGCAAGCAAAAAACAGCCCCATTAAAGAGTGAGCAAAAGACATGAATAGACACTTCTCAAAAGAAGATATACAAGCTGCCAACAAACATGAAAAAATGCTCCACATCACTAATCATCAGAGAAATGCGAATCAAAACCACAGTGAGATACCATCTAATACCAGTCAGAATGGCTATTATTTAAAAATAAAAATAAAAAACAGATGCTGGAAAGGCTGTAGGTGGGAATGTACATTAGTTCAGCCACTGTGGAAAGTAGTGTGGAGATTTCCCAAAGAACTTAAAACAGAACTGCCATCCTATCCAGCAATCCCATTACTGGATATGTATCCAAAAGAAAATAAATGATTCTGCTAAAAAGACACATGCACTTACATGCTCATTGCAACACTATTCACAATCACAAAGACATGGAATCAACCTAAGTGCCCATCAGTGGGGGATTGGATAAAGAAAATCTGGTACATATATATGTCATGGAATACTATACAGCCATAAAAAAGAGTGAAATTATGTCTGTTGCAGCAACATGGATGCAGCCAGAGGCCATTAACCTATGCAAATTAACCCTGGGAACAGTAAACCAAATACAGTGTGTCCTCACTTATAAGTGGACGCTAAGCATTGGGTAGATATGGACATAAATATGGTAAAAATAGACACCAGGGACTACTGGTAGAGAGGTAGTCAGGGGGTGGGAGGTAAAAAACTACTTATGGGGTACTGTGCTCACTACTTTGGTGATAGGATCATTCATACTCCAAGCCTCAGTGACATGCAATATGCCCAGGTAACAAACCTGCACATGTAACCCCTGAATCAAAGAAAGTTGAAATTTTAACATAAATACATTATAAATAAATAAAAATAAAATGCCTAGTTTTTAGTTTAAAATTATGAGCCATTCAAAGAAACAGTAAAGCATAACCCATACACAGGGGGAAGAAAAGTAGGCAACAAAAAATTCTGTGGGAGTCCAAGATGTTAGACTTAGCAAAGACTACAAAGCAGTTATTATAAATAGGTTCACAGAATTCAAGGAAACCATAATTAAAGCATAAAAGGGGGTATGGTGACAATGTGTGTATTCACTGCCCAGATTGCCAGAACAAAATACTGCACTGGGTGCCTTAAACATCAGAAATTGATTTTCTCACAGTTCTGAACACTAAAACTTCAAAATCAAAGGGCTGCCAAGGTTGATTTCTGGTGATGCCTCTCTTCCTGGCTCAAGGACACACTTAGAGAAATGCTAAGTGCACTGGGAAGTCTCCACAATAGAATTGAACAAGCAGAAGAAAGAACTTCAGAGCTCGATGACAAGGCTTTTGAATTAACTCAATCCATCACACACAAAGAAACAAGAATTTTGAAAAATGAACAAAGACTCCAAGAAGTTTGGGACTATGTTAAATGTTCAAACCTGAGAATAATTGGAGTTCCTGAGAAGAAGAAAAATCTAAAAGTTTGGAAACATATTTGAGAGAATAATCAAGAAAAACTTCTCCAACCTTGCTAGAGATCTAGACATCTAAACACAAGAAGATCAAAGAACACCTGGGAAATTCATTGCAAAAAGATCATCATGTAGGCATATAGTCATCAGGTTATCTAAAGTCAAGATAAAGAAAAGAATCTTAAGAGCTGTGAGGCAAAAGCATCAGGTAACCTATAAAGGAAAACCTGTCATATTAACAGCAGGCTTCTCAGCAGAAACCTTACATGTTAGAAGGAATTGGGGTCCTATTTTTAGCCTCCTTAAATGAAACAATAATCAGTCAAAAATTTTGTATCCAGTGAAACTGAGCTTCATAAATGAAGGAAAGATACAGTCTTTTCCAGATAAGCAAATGCTGAGATAATTTGCAACTACCTAGCCAGTACTATAAGAACTGCTAAAAGGAGCTCTAAATCTTCAAACACTCAAAATACACCAAAATAGAACCTCCTTAAAACATAAATCTCACAGGACCCATATAACATTAACACAGTGGGGTGGGGGGAGGGGAAGTATTCAGGCTACAAATGGTATGATGAATGGAATAGTACCTCACATCTCAATACTAACATTGAATGTAAATGACCTAAATGCTCCACTTAAAAGATACAGAATTGCAGAATAGATAAGAATTCACCAACCAAGTTTCTGCTGTCTTCAGGAGACTCAACACAAAAGGACTCACATAAACTTAAGGTAAAAGTGTGGAAAAAGATGTTCTGTGCAAATGGACATCAAAAGCAAACAGGAGTAGCTATTCTTATATTGGACAAAACAAACCTTAAACCAACAGCAGTTAAAAATGACAAAGAGGGACATTATAGAATGATAAAAGGGCTAATCCAACAGTAAAATGTCACAATTCTAAATATATATGCACCTAATACTGGATATGTCAAGTTTATAAAACAATTACTACTAGAGCTAAGAAATGAGATTATACAATAATAGTGGGGGACTTTAATACTCCACTGACAGCACTAGACAAGTCATCAAGACAGAAAGTCAACAAAGAAACAATGAACTTGAACTCTACCCTACAACAAATGGACTTAACAGATATCTACAGAACATTCTACTCAACAACTGCAGAATATACATTCTATTCATCAGCACATGGAACATTCTCCAAGACAGACCATATGACAGGCCACAAAACAAGTCTCAGTAAATTTAAGAAAATCGAAATTATATCAAGTACTCTCTCAGACCACAGTGGAATAAAATTGGAAATCAAATCCAAAAGGAACCCTAAAAATCATGCAAATACATGGAAATTAAATAACCTGCTCCTGAATGATCACTGGGTCAAGAGTGAAATCAAGATAGAAATTTAAAAATTATTTGAACTGAACAATAATAGTGACACAACCAATCAAAACCTCTGGGATACAGCAAAAACACTGCTAAGAGGAAAGTTCACAGCATTAAATGCCTAAATCAAAAAGTCTGAAAGAGCACAAATAGACAATCTAAGGTCACACCTCATGGAATTGGAGAAACAAGAACAATCCAGACCCAAACCCAGCAGAAGAAAAGAAATAACAAAGATCAGAGCAGAACTAAACAAGAATGAAACAAGCAAACAAAAAAATACAAAAGATAAATGAAACAAAAAGCTGATTATTTGAAAAGATAAATAAAATTGATAGACCATTAGCAAGATTAACCAAGGAAAGAAGAGAGAAGATCCAAATAAGCTCAATTAGAAATGAAACAGGAGTTATTACAACTGATACCACAGAAATAGAAAACGTTATTCAAGTCTACTCTGAACACCTTTACCCATATAAACTAGAAAACCTAGAGGAGATGGATAAATTCACGGAAATATACAATCCCCTTAGATTAAACCAGGAAGGTATAGAATCTCTGAACAGACCAATAACAAGCACCAAGATTGAAATGGTAATTTAAAAATTGCCAACAAAAAAAAAGTTCAGGATCAAATGGATTTACAGCTGAACTATCCGACACTCAAAGAAGAATTGGTACCAATCCTATTGACATTATTCCAAAAGATACAGAAGAGGGAATCCTCCCTAAATCATTCTATGAAGCCAGTATCACCCTAATACCAAAACCAGGGAAGGACATAACAAAAAAAAGAGAAAACTACAGACCGATATCCCTGATGAACATAGATGAAAAAATCCTCAACAAAATACTAGCAAACCAAATCCAAGAGCATATCAAAAAGATAATCCACCATGATCTAGTGGGTTTCATACCAGGTATGCAGGGATGGTTTAACATATGCAAGTCAATAAATGTGATACACCACATAAACAGAATTAAAAACAACAATCAATCACATGATCATCTCAATAGATGCAGAAGAAGCACTTGACAAAATCCAGCATCCCTTTATGATTAAAACCCTCAGCAAAATTGGCATAAAAGGAACATAATTTAAGGTAATAAAAGCTATCTATGACAAACACACAGCCAACATTATACCGAACGGGTTTTGAAAGCATTCCCCCTGAGAACTGGAACAAGACAAGGATGCCCAATCTCACCACGTCTATTCAACATAGTACTGGAAGTCCTAGCCAGAGCAATCAGACAAGGAAAAGAAACAAAGGGCATCCAAATTGGTAAAGAGGAAATCAAACTGTTGCTGTTTGCTGATGATATGATCATATACCTAGAAAGCACTAAAGACTCATCCAAAAAGCTCCTAGCACTCGTAAATGAATTCAGCAAAGTTTCAGGATACAAACTTAACATACACAAATCAGTAGTGCTGCTCTACACCAACAGTGACCAAGCTGAGAATCAAATCAAGAACTCAACTCCTTTCACAATAGCTGCCAAAACAAACAAACAAACAAACAAAAAAGATAGGAATATACTTAATCAAGGACTTGAAAGACCTCTACAAGGAAAACTACAAAACACTGCTGAAAGAAATCCTAGACGACACAAACAAATGACCATATTCTCAAAAGCAATCTACAAATTCAATGCAATTCCCATCAAAATACCAACATTATTCTTCAGAGAACTAGAAAAAGAAATCCTAAAATTCATATGGAACCAAAAAAGAGCCCACATAGCCAAAGCAAGACTAAGCAAAAAGAATAAATCTGAAGGGATCATATTACCTGACTTCAAACTATAGTATAAGGCCATAGTCACCAAAACAGCATGGTATTGGTATAAAAATAAACACATAGACCAATGGAACAGAATAGAGAACCCAGAAATAAAGCCAAATACTTACAGCCAACGGATCTTTGACAGAACAAACAAAAACATGAAGTGGGGAAAGAACACCATATTCAACAAATGGTGCTGGGATAATTGTCAAGCCACATGTAGAAAAATGAAACTGGATCCTCATCTCTCACCTTATAAAAAAATCAACTCGAGATGGATCTAAGACTTGAAACCATAAGTTTCTAGAAGATAACATTGGAAAATCCCTTCTAGACATTGGCTTAAGCAAAGACTTCATGACCAAGAACCCAAAAGCAAATGCAACAAAAACAAAGATAAATAGATGGGACTTCATTAAATTAAAAAGCTTCTGCACAGCAAAAGAAGTTATCAGCAGAGTTAACAGACAACCCTCAGAGCGGTAGAAAATCTTCACAATCTATATATCCAACAAAGAACTAATATCCAGAATCTACAAAGAACTCAAATCAGCAAGAAAAAAAAAATCCCATAACAACATGGGCTAAGGGCATGAATAGACAATTCTCAAAAGAAGATATACAAATGGCCAATAAGCATATAGAAAAATGCTCAACATCACTAATTATCAGGGATACACAAATCAAAACCATAATGCGATACCACCTCATTCCTGCAAGAATGGCCATCATCAAAAAATCAAAAAATAATAGATGTTGGCATGGATGCAGTGAAAAGGAAACATTTTTACTGTGGAAAACAGTGTGGAGAGTCCTTAAAGAACTAAAAGTAGATCTACCCTTTGATCCAGAAATCCCACTTCTAGGTATCTACCCAGAGGAAAGGAAATCATTGTACAAAAAATACTTGCACACGTATGTTTATAGCAGTACAATTTGCCATTGCAAAAATATGGAATCAGCCCAAATGCCCATCAATCAACGAATGGATAAAGAAAATGTGGTGTGTATATACCATGGAATACTACTCAGCCATAAAAAGGAACAAAATAATGGCATTCACAGCAACCTGAATGGAATTGGAGACTATTATTATAAGTGAAGTAACTCAGGAATGGAAAATCAAATGTTATATGTTCTCACTCATGTGGGAACTAAGCTATGAGGATGCAAAGGCATAAGAATGGTATGTTGGACTTTGAAGACTTGGGGAAAGAGTAGGAGGTGTCAAGGGACAAAAGACTACACATTGGGTACAGTGTACACTGCTTGGGTGATGGATGCTCCAAAATCTCACTACTAAAGAACTACTAAAGAACATTCATGAAACCAAACACCACCTGTTCCCCAAAAACTTACTGAAATAAAAAAATAAAAATTTTTAAACAGTTTAAAAAATAAAATAACACTGGATAGTAACTCAAATCCACAGGAACAAATGCAAAAAATATATAAACAAGAAGGTTAGTATAGTAAATACTATAAATATGTACTTGCTCTTCTTTCTTAGCTTAATTAAAACGCACAGTATCATATAAATAATTACTCATAACATCAATTATAACAATGTATTTAATATATGTAGTTGTAATACACATAATAGTGCAAAAATGTTGAAGAAGGAATAATGATATATGGGAGTAATATTTCTGTACTTCACTGGAATTTGATTAGTATAAACTCCAGTAGAATCTAAAATTGACTGTAGTCAGAACTACACAAATATGTCAACATCTTAAAAAACACTGAATTGAACATTTTACATAAGCATATAGCATGATATGTTATTTATTTTGTAAAAATATCTCTGTGAATTCCAGGCAGGATCATATTTAAAAAGAATTAAAGCAATGAGAGGATATGGTAAGGGAGGAAACATGAATGTTACTAGATTGTAAATTACTTTAGCACATAGATTCTCTTCCTAAATGCTTAACCTTATCTCCCCTAAAATGCTCTTCTCATTGCCTTCCTTCTTATTATCTAAGAATCTTTGCATACTCACTTGAAATGAACCATTCCTTCTTATGTGTACTAGTTAGAGTAATAATCAGAGAGGCTAAAATATGACTGCTCATATTCCCTATTTTTATGTTTCTATAGATCTGCTTATGTTCACAAAATATAGCTGTGTACTTATGGAAAATACGTTCTTATGTGTCTCAGTTCATTTTGGTAATGATGCCTCAGCTGGTCCATACTTTGGTTTAGATTTCACTGGTGGTATATTTGGGCTTCAGATGTTACACTGTAAAACTTAACATTTATTCAAGAGCTCAGACATTTCTTCAGAGCAAAACTTTACTCTGTGGTATCTGGGTCATTATAGGTTTCCAACTTTAGCATATAGTCTGCTATAAACAACTTTCACAAAATATTAGGTCCACCATTGACCCAAGTCACCCATTCTAATTTTCCCTTTTCAATATGAACTTGCCTTTCATAACTTTCATGTATTTTTCCTGTTATATGACCTAGTCAGTAGTTTTCAAATCTAGCAAAAGATTCAAATCACATAAAAACTCCAGTGGAAAGGAATGCAATCTCAATGCTTATGCTACTACAAGTTTACTTACTTCATCCTCCCCAGCTACAAAGTCTACAAACTCAAGAAGATATGAAAGTCACATTTTCATATTCCACAAAATATCTAATTATTTTTCTACATTATTGATGCATACTTGATTTATAGTTACAAATCTTAGAAATGACATGAAGTCTTTACGAACAAATCAAAGCACTTTGCCCCACAATAACTCTCTGTGACTGTGGAGACCATGATTTGCAAATTGACCTATTCTTAAAAATGTTATGTTTTATCTCACCAGGTACATCCCACAGTAGATAGTGCTATTGGTGTAAAATTTAAAGTTATATTATCATCATAAACTTTCTAGGATAATTTTAGTTTGCATAAGAGATGCCATTATATAGTAAAGTCACTGGTTAAGGAATTACAAAGTGTCGGTTTGTGCATCAGTTTTGTCATCATCTTGATGTGGTCTTGTTCAAATCATGAAACATCTCTGAACTTCAATATAATAGGCTTATATGATTGCTAATAGCCCTTCAAATTCTGTTTTGTGATGCTTACTGCAATAAGACATTATACTGCGACTCTTCTACTATAATAATAAATACTCACTACACATGCATACACACACATAAAATGTTTACCTTATAAAATATATTGAAATCTGCTTTATTTCTATAGAGACTAATAAGGATCTCTTAGCAGATGCTATTGGACTATTGGATGAGGTATAATAAAGGGGTCAATTAAAACACAATTTAAATGTCACCCAGGTAAAAAAAAAAATTCAAGACTAATATTTATGGTTTATTCATATTCCTGGAGTTAAATTAAGTATGAACCTTTAATGACAATAGTACCAATATGTTAGTATTATATAGGTGAAATTCTAAATGAATATCCTCCTATAATTAAACACACACATATACTCAGAGATATGGTAATGTTTATCTTACAAAATATATTGATATCTGTTTTATTTCTACAGAGACTGATAAGGAACACTTGGCAGATGCTATTGGAAGAGGTATAATAAAGGGATCAATCAATGCACAACTAAAAGGTCACCAGGGTAAGAAAAAGAATTTCTTACATCTAATATTTACGGCTGATTTATATTCCCTGAGTTAAATTAAGTATAGACCTTTAATAACAAAATATCTGTATTATAGTGTTACATAAGTAAAATTATTCATGAATATCTTCCTATAATTAAACACACAAACACACACAAGTATGGTAATGATAACCTTACAAAATATACTGAAATCTGTTTTATTTCTATAGAGACTGATAAGAACTTCTTTGCATATGCTATTGGAAGAGGTGTAAGGAAGGAGTCAATCAAGACACAATTAAAAAGTCACCCAGGTAAGAAAAAGCAATTTCAAGACTAATATTTATGGTTTATTTATATTCCTGGAGTTAAATTAAGTATGGACATTTAATGGCAATAGTACCTATATGTTATTACACAGGTAAAATTCTTCACGAATATCCTCCCATAATTAAACACACACACACAACACACAGAGGTATGGTAATGTTTACCTTATAAAATATGTTGAAATCTGTTTTATTTCAATAGAGACTGATAGGGAATTCTTGGCAGATGCTGTTGGAAGAGGTATAATAATAGGGCCAATCATTACACAACTGAAGAGTCACCAAGGTAAGAGAAAGAATTTTTCAAGTCTAATATTTAGGCTGATTTATATTCCCTGAGTTAAATTAAGTATAGACCTTTAATGACAACAGTACCTATATCATAGTACTTTCCATAGCAAAAGATGCTATTGGAAGAGATATAATAAAGGGACCAATCAATGCACAATTAAAGAGTCACCAGCGTAAGAAAAAGAATTTTTGAGTCTAATATTTGTGACCTATTTATGTTCCCTGAGTTAAATTAAGTGCAGACCTTTAATGACAACAGTGTCTACATGTTATTATTACATAGGTACCTATATCATAGTGTTACATTGGTAAAATCCTTCATGAATATCCTTCTATAATTAAACACACATGTATACACATGTATAGTAATGTTTACCTTATAAAGTATTTTGAAATCTGTTTAATTCTATAGAGACTGATAAAGAACTCTTAAAAGATGCTATTGGAAGAGATATAATAAAGGAACCAATCAATGCACAATTAAAGAGTCACCAGGGTAAGAAAAAGAATTTTTGAGTCTAATATTTGTGACCTATTTATGTTTCCTGAGTTAAATTAAGTATAGACATTTCATGATAATAGTGCCTACATGTTAGTGTTCCATAGGTAAAATTCATCATGAATATCCTTTAATTAAGCTCTAGCATTTACTATCAGTGAAACATTAGCATATTATTGATTTTAAAACTCATCCATTTGAAAAGTAATGCATAAAAATTCAGTGTTACAGTTACCTTAGAGTAGTCTCAGTGTAGGCATTTCCAAAGCTATTCTACTTACTTTTTGTTTCTGAGAAGTGATGTTTAATTAGCAAAAGCAGAAAGGTAAAAGCAGAAAGGCTAGCTGAAGACTGTGATGACAAGAGGAGTACAACACATAACTATTTCACTGGTTATCCATTCCCTCTATTTGATTAAAATGTCAGGCAAATTTATAAAATCTCACCTACAATACAGTACTTTATTTGTGTTACGTAATTCAGAGATTACACTACTGACTTTCATCTTGGTGTAAGGTTGTTACGCAGTTATACAATTTTCTTTGATCTCTGGTGTGATACAAAAAGAGGCAGACAGCTAACAGAGAAACAATGTAAAGAGACACATTCAAAGCCGGCCCTCTAAAACCAATGTTATCCAAGGTACTGGATGCATGTGCAAGGTTCTGCCCCTTGGAGAGCAGCAGTAGCACTTCACAGTAAAGGCAAGAGACTTTAGTACAATAGCCCAGTCACATCGCTATGCAAATAATAAGGAGAGAACAATGACAAGCCCCAGATAGAAGAGGAGGAAATCAGTATCTGGAGATGCTACAGTATATTATGGAAACTGTCAAATCTTTAGCAAAAATTATTAATATGCAAAGAAACAGTGAAGTGTGACCTACACCAAGGAAAAGGGCATGCCACAATAACTGTGAGAGTCCCAGGTGTTGGACCTAGTCAACGAAACCTCAAAGCACTTATTACAAGTGTGTTCTTAGTGTTAAAGGAAATTATTCTTAAGGAAGAAAAGGAAGGTAATAGAGATTGATATCAAATAAGATGGAAATTTCAAAAGATAACACGGCAAAGCCCTGTCTCTACAAAAAATAGAAAAATTAGCCAGGTGTGGTGGTGCACACCTGTCATCCCAGCTACTTGGAGAGGCTGAGGCAGGAGGACCACTTGAGCCCAGGAGGTTGAAGCTGCAGTGAGCCATGTTCACACCTCTGCACCCCAGCCCGAGTGACAGAACGAGATCCTGTTTCTAAATTAAAAAAAAAAGGAAAAGAAAAAGAAATTTCAAAAGAAAAAAGAACTAAAATACATATGTAATATAAATGGTTACCTTACAAAGTGTTTTGAAATTTATTTTATGTCTATAGAGACTGATGTAGAACCCTTGACAAATGCTATTGGTTCAAGTAAAACAATTGGTGAGATAAAGACACAACTAAGGACTCACTATGGTAAGAATAATAATTTTAAGTCTAATATTTACAGTTTAGTTATCTTCTCTGGGGTTTTAGAGTGAACCTTTTTTTTTTTTTTTTT
>NW_016803270.1:2020445-2025236 GCF_001698545.2 Rhinopithecus bieti | reverse complement strand
TGCCCTCGTGCGCCGCCCGCCTCGACCTCCCAAAGTGCTGGGATTACAGGCGTGAGCCACCGCGCCCGGCTGCTAGAGTGAATCTTTAATGACAACAGTACCTATATTTCATGGACAAATGTCTTCATGAATTTTCTCTTATAATTAAACTCTCATCAATGGGAAATTAGCTAGAAAGTTTTAAAACCTCTAGACAATGATTTTTTAAAAATATGAGGTTTATAATTCTCTATTTAAATAAATGTTTTCTACAATAATCCATGTTACTTTTATAACAATAGGATTAATGAAAAATAAATCTAATAAACATTGGTTGAATTGGGGCAGGGAGGGATCCAGTAGCTTATGCATAGACCTCTGAACTCCAAAACTATCTTTCTAAACGTATCCTTTCAAATGTAGACTACGGGTCAATTATAGAAATGAACATTTGGTCAAACTAAAATGAAGTTGGGATAAAGGTTGAAATTAAGGAAGATACTATCACAGAATGCAGAACAAAGACGAGAAAGAGAAAATGATGAGAGACTACACAGAAATTTAAGTAATAGACAAGTGGCCATTTAATAAAATGTGGGAAGAAAAATTACCAGTGCAGAAATAGAGACAAATACATGGAGTTGGGGATTAGTGTGTGAATAGTCAGGAGTATTCATACACTTTTCTTTTAAAATTTTATTTTAGATGTGAACTTATTTAAAAACAAAGATATGTCCGTACAACGTCAAGAAGGTATCTTCACTAGGAGCATTACACCAAGTAAATTCCCAACAAAAGTGATCAATTTATCACCCTTTGAAAATAAAGGTAAAGAATTATGTATGAAGATATGAATTCAGTATCTAATTACCTAGAATAGTTTTAAAATATGCTTTTCATTTACTCTTTATGCATCTTACTTTTTTTCAGAAAGTTCTTAGAAAATTCTTACAAGCATAAAATAAAATTGTTTTAATTCATCCTTTTTATTGGCAGCATGATATTTCATAGTAAGAACACTTTATTCAATCATTCTATTAAAGAGCAATGACATTTTAGGGTTGAGATTTCTTATTAAAGTACACATGGATTTTTAACATTAAATGATATTTCCAGATTGCTTTCCTAAAGGGCTAATAAATTAACATTTTATTTGGCAATCTTTAGGGAAAACTCTTTTCTCTGCATAACCATCTGCAATATGGATTGCTGGGTTTTTTTCTCATTTATACCCATCTGAAAGTTACTAAATTATATCTCACTCTTATTTTAATTTTTATTTCCATATCTACCCTAAAACTTTAAAAAGCATAAAACAGTAACCACTTAGGTAACTGATGATTGTCTTGGCTGGACTAGCATGCATTTTTGGTCAAATTATCAATTCACCCACATGTATAGCAGTTGACTGGCTGTTGTTTGAGACAATGATGTATAGAGTGGGCCCATTCAGTACATAGAAACTTTACTGGATGTTCAAAAAGAAAGCAAGAGGGCTAGGTGCGGTGGTTCATGCCTGTAATCCCAGCACTTTGGGAAGCTGAGGCGGACAGATCATGAGGTCAAGAGATAGAGACCATCCTGGCCAACATGGTGAAACCCTGTCTCTACTAAAATACAAAATTAGCTGGGCATGGTGGCACGTGCCTGTAGTCCCAGCTACTTGGGAGGCTGAGGCAGGAGAATCGCTTGAATCCAGGAGGTGGAGGTTGCAGTGAGCCAAGATCACGCCACTGCACTCCAGGCTGGCGACAGAGCAAGACTCCATCTCAAAAAAAAAAAAAAAAAAAAAAAAAAAAAAAGCAAGAATGTAAAAAGTAAAAAGTAGATGACTAAGTATAAAGTTGTTAACTTGGTAACTGAAAGTATTAAAAGAATTCTAAGGTTACATGGAGGAAGCAATTACAGAAAGGAATTGCCATATCCAGAACTGAAGGAGGTCTCTGCATAAGGTATAGATTGGATGGTGCTAGTGTCCCTGATTCTGTGGTGAGACCTTGGATCCATACTTCTGAAGGAGGTGCCCTGGCCATCTACTGCTAGTTTCTAAGCAGGGAGGAATAATAAAACTGGTTCTGCAAATATTGGAAAAAAATGCAAACACTTTGTTGCCATGGGAGGAATTGCTACTTCTGGGATAAGGAAACAATACTGAGATGGTCTTCACAGAAACTGAAAAGAGACAGGAAGCTCTCAAAGCCCACCAGAAACAAAATGAGAAGAACAAGTCTGTCCTTTTTCCTCCAAATTTGCAGTTTTCCTCTATCTAGCCTATCTTGTACGGCCTGCCTTGGAGCTACTTTGCAAAGCAAAAATGTGGTCTGCAGAATCCCAGATCCCATATCATAAAGCAGAGTTTAGAAGGGTGGTTTGGCGACTGAACTTAATGACTGGCCCAGCAGGTGAGTTGGCTGCATGTTTCTCATCATCCAGCCAACTAGCTAGGAGTCTTCAAGTTCTAAGAGCAGCATGCAGGCAAGCCTCAATGTATACGCAGTTTTGAAGTCTCTGCTCACATTCGTTTACTTTTGTCATATTCACCGAAGTCATATAACTAAGACCACAGTTAGTATGGAAGAACTTCAATACAAGTAGGCAAGAACACAGAGACCATCACTGAAATCAATCCACCACCGTGTTCCTGCTGATTGAGAATATTCACGGCCCTCCCACATGCAAAATAGAATTAGCTCTTCCCAGTACCCCACAAAATCTTATCCAATTTTGGCGTCAGTCCCAAAGACCACGATATTGTGATACATATAATCATTTTCAAAGGCAGCTTCTATGATATGGCTTCTTCTGATACAGAGTTTTCTTGAAATGTCACTTGTCTCTCACAACACACACACACACACACAATTTAACAGTGGTGAGACAGGGACAGACCACAGAAGACATTCCCATTAACAAAAAGCGGGGAGAAACGAAGGCAAATATGGCAGTCAGTAATCCATACAATAAGGTCACCTATTTCACCATTCAATAGCATTATAATTTTCTCAGTAAAAACATACATGAAAAAATAAATGAACCAGGATGTTGGAGGATACCAGAATGGAATGCAGACTGGGGCAAATGGAATCGATCATTTCTAGTCTCTTGTTTTCTTTATTTCTGCTTTGATCTTCATTTTTTTTCTTCTGGTAGATTTATGCTTAGTTCTGCTTTTATTACTTCTGTAAAGTGTAATTTTAGGTTGTTTATTTGATTCTTCTTTTATGATGTAGGCATTTAATGCTATAAACTTTCCTCTTAGGACTACATTTTCTGCATCCCATAAGTTTTGTATGTTATGTTTTATTTTCTTTTGTCTGTAGATATATTTAAATTTCCCTTTTAATTTCCTCGTTGACACAATAGTTCTTCAGGAGCATATTGTTTAATGTTTCAAAGATCTTTTAAGTTTCTTTTTATTCTCCTGTTACTGATATATAGTTAATATTTGATGTAATTTTGATCTTACATTGTTAAGACCTCTTTTGTGGCCTAACATATGATCTATTCTGGAGAATGTTCTTTGTGCACTTGAGAAGAATGTGTATCCCATTACTGTTGGATAGAACATTGTGTAACTGTCTGATAAACATGCTTTATCTTATGTGTAGTTCAAGTCCAGTGGTTATTTATTTTCTATCTGGATGACCTGTCTCTCATTCAATAGTTGGGGATATTGAAATTCCCTACTATTATTTTGTTGTAGTCTATGTATCCTTTCAGGTTTTTTTAAACGTTTGCTTTATATATTTAGATGCTTTGATGTTGTGTGCATATATACTGTGTAAGTATTAAAAATAATTACAAATGTCATTTATTGTATGGCTAACATATTTTCTAAATTTTTCTAGAGGAAACTTATGAGTACTCTTCACCCTATGTGATTGTACCTTCAAAAGCAGTTTATAGAACATATAGGGCTAGTTCAAGCTTTTCTAAAGACATCCATCTTCCTTTACTGAATCAACTCCCTTCAGGTAACTTTTAATATTTTTAGTGTACAGTGTGATTTTTAAAATAAAGCTATAACTAAATGTAAATAACCAAGTTGTAATAGCTTTAGTCATATTACAGTTTAGGAAAACATAAATGAAAGTAAGTTGTGAGTTAAATTTATCTAACATTTGTTCATTCTTAGTGATGAGTAGTGTCCCTGGCATTTCTCTTCCCCTTCTCCATTGCGACTAAATTGGAGCTCCATTTTGGTTCTCCACCTTTTTGTCTTGTTCACTACTATAAATTTTGTGGATGACTGAGATAAACTCATTTTATAATCTCTTTCTTATATTTATATGTCCCTCTTTTATTCAACCCCAGGGAGAGCATACAATAGAAATACAACATAAGGATAGGTGAGAAGAAAAATAAATCATATGTTTAGTTTTTCCCTTCCCTTCATTATCATCTTCCTAGGCTTCTAACTCCATTAATATCTAAGAACTAAGATTTGATTATTATCTGTCGCTCCAGAGGCATCATTATATAATTATCACCCTGGTACATTTTCTACAGTTAACTGAGTTTGAATTTTATTTTATTTTATTTTATTTAGAAACAGAGTCTTGCTCTGTCGCCCAGGCTGGAGTGCAGTGGCATGATCTCGGCTCACTGCAACCTCCGCCTCCTGGGTTCAAGTAATTCTCCTGCCTCAGCCTCCTGAGAGTCTGAACTTTTTAAAAAATGTAAATGATTTTTCTTTGATTTATTCTGTGCTCTAAAATAAATATCCATGGCACCTTCTATTCATAAAGGTTCTAAGTAAAAAATCAACAGGAAATGCAGAAAGTTGACTATTACTTTTTTTTTTTTTTTTTT
>NW_016803270.1:1997558-2020308 GCF_001698545.2 Rhinopithecus bieti | reverse complement strand
TTTTTTTTTTTTTTTTTTACTACATGCAATATAAAAGGAACAACAATAAAAAGATATTTGGGCTTGCTTCTGGGGAAGCAAATGAATGTAAGCAAAGAAAGTGAAATCCATTTTCTTTCCCAGTGAGCTAGAAGAAAAAATGGTCAGAAATTATATATGACAATTATATATATTAAAATAATAAGCAAAATCCTGGGCTTCAGTGGATACAAAATAAAGTTGAAAGGACTCAAAAGGGGAGTTTTATTGGTTGGAATGCCTAGCTTTTTATAGCTTCTCAAGCTGGGTCAGTCATTGTTCATTATATTTTAGATAAATGTAATTGATTTGGGGTTCACCTGTTACTTCATATCACCTACAATACTTCTTTTCATTAATGTAGCTACTGGTTTTTCCTATAATTTGGGGTTTTTTCTAAGCCCAAGTCTTTTATTTGATGACTATACTAATTATAAGCAGTAATAATAATGCTTAAAGAAAACAAAGAGGAGAATAAAATTAATAAATGGTCTAAATAATGTATTATATATACTTTTACTTTATGATTAGAGAGCAATAATAATGTCTTCTGTTATGGATTGAATGAAAATTATAATAGCATAAACTTTTTAAAAGATTTTCATGAAAGCATTTGGCCTTTGAATCTAAAATTAATGGCAGATATACATTTTTCAAGCAAACACTTGCCTTAAGGAATGGAAGAATTGAATGTTTCATTTCTGTGCAAAAAGTATCCTGAGGAAAGTCAACATATTAAAATTTTACTCACTAATTTTGAGAAAGTACCATTCAAATGTTTCACATTCTGCTTTTAAAGTCAGCATCTTTCCTCCAAATAAGCAGATGTTGAAACTAGTTTTAATTATATAGTTTTGTTTTTAGCAGTGTTCAAAATATGTATCTTTACAATTGCATTTCTAGTATCTCCTTCTTAATTATAGCACTAGATTTCTCATTGTGGGAATGTAAACTTCTTTTTAAATAAAATGATATAATGTTTTATATAGAGAGAAAACTTTATCTAAAATTTGCATTTTGCATTTATTTACATTTTTTGCTGTCCTGAAAAAAGGCTCATTCTCTGACATTTTTATCTATGACGTTTAGTCTTTATTTGTTTTCATATTTTTTACTTTTATTTTAGATTCAGTGGGGTACATGTGCAGGTTTGTTACATGGGTATACTGCATGACATTGAGGTTTGGGATATGACTGGTTCCATCACCCAGACAGTGAGCACAATGCCCAATAGGCGGTTTTTCAGCCCGTGACCCCCTCTCTCTCCCGACTAGGGATCTCCAGTGTTTATTGTTGCCGTATTTATGTCCATGCTTTCCCAAGGTTTAGCTCCTTCTTGTAAGTGAGAGCATGTGGTATTTGGTTTTCTGATCCTATGTTAATTTGCTTTAGTCTTTCTTTTTCTTGATTTGTACTCTTATAATGCACTCTTAAAAATATCAAATACTAGGCAAGAAAAAAAATCAGAGAGAAAATATTTGTGTCAGGTAAGCTGCTTTATCTAAATTACTGAAAAAAAAGTTGTAAGGAAACTGTGTTTTAGAAGACTAAGATTTATCTTAACATTTTAAAAGTTGAAATTACTTAATTCTCCACATAATTTAATAACACTGTTCCATTTTTTTAGGGCATTCGAAAGTTGTTACCTTAAACCAAAAAACTATTGAATTTGCTCTGCCTCCTGTGACCAACACAATTGGAAAACCCACCTATAAAGGTAAAAGAATCACTACAATACAGACATATGAAATAAAACTTTATGCTATATTCTCATTGTCTTTCTTTACCAACTTCAAACCTCTAGGCTTCCTTCTCCAAACAACCAATCTTATGAGTAAGGTATCATTTCCCAAACCTTTCTTCAAACATGTAAAAATATATATGTAAACAGTGGTTTGTGGTTCTGAATAACAACAGGCTTATATACTTATATTCTCCTCACTTTTGACCCAGGTAAATTGATAGAAATTTCTTTCATCTGTCACATTTTTAAGCTGCTGCATGATATTCTACAGTGTGAATGTGTCCTAATTTATTCAATGATTCCTCTACTGAATAACATTTTATTATCGTTTTTTGCCACTACAAGCAATGGTACAATAAATACCATTGTTCATATATATTTATATCACAGTGATTGCATTTCTATATAAAAGAACATGTAAGTGAGGTTGGTGCATTAAAGGTATATATCATTTGAATTTTAATAGATATTAGGAAAATTTTCAAATTACTATAGCTAATAGTTCTGCTAGTAAATGCATGAAATGCCTATTTCCAAGCACCTAAGCCAGAACTAGACTTTTCATGCATTGGAAATATTAAGAACATTAAATAATATTGTTAAGACGTCAGTACCACTCAAAGTGATCTAAGGATTCAGTGCAATCTCTATCGAAATCCCAAATGCTTTTTTTTTACAGAAAAAAAGTAAGTTTTTTTTTTTTTTTTTTTTAATTCATACAGAATCTTAAGGCAGCAGTCCCCAACCTTTTTGGCAGCAGGGACCGGTTTCATGGAAGGCAATGTTTCCACAGAATGGTGGTGGGGGAATTATATTAGGATGATTCAGGTGCATTACATTTATTGTGTACTTTATTTCTATTATTATTACACTGTAATATATAATGAAATAATTATACAATTCACCATAATGTAGAATCAGTGGTAGCCCTAAGCTTGTTTTTCTGCAACTAGGTGGTCCCATCTGGGGGTGATGGGAGACAGTGATAGATTATCAGGTATTAGATTCTCATAAGAAGCACACAATCTAGATCCCTCGCATGTGCAGTTCACAATAGGGTTTGCACTCCTATGAGAATCTAATGCTGCCACTGATCTGACAGGAGGCAGAGCTCAAGTGGTAATGCCAGCAATGAGGAACAGCTGTAAATACAGATGAAGCTTCCCCTTGCTCACCCACTGCTCACCTCCTGCTGTGTGGCCCAGTTCCTAACAGGCCACGGACCAGGGGTTGGAGACCCTGTCCCTATAAGGGACCTGATAGTCAGAATAACCTTGATAAAGAACAAAATTGAAAGACTTACACTTCATAATTTCAAAACTTACTGCAAAGCTACAGTAACCAAAATGGTATGGTATTGGCCTAAAGACAAACACATATTTTGATGCAATAGGATAGAGAGCTAAAAAACAAACCCTCACATATATGGTCAAATGATTTTTTACAAGAGTGCTAAGACTAATCAGTATGGAAAAAATAGTCTTTACAACATACAATGCTGAGAAAACTAGATATCCACATGCAAAATAATGATGTTGCACCCTTATCTTACACATACAAAAATTAACTCAAAGTGGACCAAAAACCTAAAACTAAGAGCTACACTTTAAAACTCTTAGATGAAAACATAGAGAAAACCTTATATTGGATTTGGCAAAGACTTCTTAGATGATACAAAACACGCTGTCCAAAAAATAGACATGTTAGAATTTATCAAAATTAAAAACTTTCCGTCATCAATGGAAAATATCAAGAGTAAAAAGGCAAACCACAGAATGGGAGAAAATATATTTAAATCACATATCTGATAAGGTATTAATAATCTAGAATATATAGAGACTTCCTACAACTCAACCACGACAACAGAGCTCAATTTTAAAATGGGCATAGGCCAGCCTCCTACAGAAACACTAATCTGATCTGATCACCCTACCCTCTGGACTGAACACCCACAGCACCTGCCTCCCTGGATGGGGATAGTCCTCTAGAGCCTGAGTTGCTGAGCTTCCCCACCTCCCTAGGAGTGAAGCCAACATTGCACTGCTGCACACACCCCAGGGCCAAAGCCACAGATGTGCCCCCATCATTCTTGGACCCTTGCTGTCACTGCACCTGACCTCACAGAGCCTGAGTCACTGCTGTGTCGCATTACTCCAGGGCTTAGAGTTCTTGGTGCATGAATTGCCACTGTGTCCTATTGGTTCTGTAACCTGAATTGCAACTGTATCCTGCTCATTGGGGCCTGAACCTCTGGAAAACCTCTTCCTTCCCAGAGCCATGCCATTGCTGCACCCTAACACCCAGGATGAGTCAGCAACATGCCTGATCCTGGGCCTAAGATACTGGGAAGTGCCTCAGAGTCACAGTACTTGGCCTTGTGGGAGAGCTGCATCATCCATACCTGAAAGAATAAACCTGGACCTACACCACAGGTGCCATGGCAGTTCAACAAGATACTGAGCCTCAGACCCCAGCTCCACAGCCACTCTGAGCACCTGTTCCCTGTAATAAACACAGCACTGCTTGGCTGCCTCTGGCCTGTGTCAGGCTCAACACCAAGAGAGGTGCCTTCAGGTAAATCTCCCACTATGGGGAAACTAGAACAGAAGGATCTTTAAAGTCCTTTACAGTGAGAAATGGACTCCACTACTGTGCCTACCCAGAACCAGAGCCACTGCACGTTGCCCAGCTAAAACCTGCAGACAATATCTGCAGGTAACAGTCTCCCCAAGGAAGCCACTATAAAAACAAAAATTAGCAAATGGAACTTAATTAAACTAAAGACCTTCAGCACTTTCCATCCAACAGCAGCAGAACATACATTTTTTTTCTAGTGCACATGGAATATTCTTAAGGATAGACAATATATTAGGCCATAAAACAAGTCTCAACAAATTCAAGAAGATCAAGAATATACCTAAGACTATTTCTGAAAACAATTGGTATGAAATTAGAAATTAAAAACAAAAGGAACCTTAAAATTTTACAAATATGTAGAAATTAAAAAACATGCTCCTGAACAACCAACCAGTAGGTCAAAAAAGACATCAAAAGCAATACTTAAAAATATGTTGAGACAAATGACAATAGAATCACAATATATCAAAATCTATGGGAAGCAGCAAAAGTAATTCTAAGAGGGAAACTTATAGCAATAAATGACCACATTATAAAAGAAGAAAGATTCCAAATAAATAGTCTAATGTTATGCCTCAAGGAGTTGGAAAAAGAAAAACAAGCCAAAGTTGGCAGAAGGAAAGAAATAATAAAGATTAGGTCAGAATTAAATCGAATAGAGAACAGAAAAACTGTAGAAAAAAATAAATAAAACTAAGAGTTGTTTTTTTTTGAAAAAAATAAAAGACAAAATCCTTGCTAGGCAAACTAAGAAAAGTAGAGAAAAACTCAAATAAAATCAGAAATGAAAATGAAGACATTATAGTAGATACCAAAGAAAGTAAAAGGATCATAAGAGACTAGTATGAAAAACTATATGCCAACAAATTGGATAACCTAAAGGAAATGAATAAATTCCTCAGAAAATATAAGTTACCAAGATTCGATCAGGAAGAGATAGAAAGCTTAGACAAACCAATACCAAATAAAAAGGTTGAAGAAGTAAAAGCGTTTCAACAAAAAAGGTCAGACCTTTCGAGGTGGCTTCACAGTTTCACACCTTCACATTTGGATCCTATGAAACATTCACAGAAGAATGATCAATTCTTCTTAAACTCTCCCAAAAAAATAGCACTAGAAGGAGTATTTTCAAACACATTTTATGAGGCCAGCATCACCTCGAGATGTAAGCCAAAGAAAGAAACAATACGAGAAGAAAACTACACAGCAATATCTCTGAGGAACATTGATGCAAAAATGCTCAACTGAATTCAACAACAACAATTAAACATTATCAAACTTAATTGAAAACAACAACAAAATTGAACATCATGAGCAAGTGGAATCTATTGCTGACATGCAGGGCTGGTTGAACATGAGTAAATGAGTCAATGTGATACATTACATTCACAGGATAATCTCAGATGATCCCCCATGATGATCTCAATTGACACAAAAAAGCGTTTGACAAAGTTCAGCATTCTTTAGTGAAACTTTTAATAGTTTAGGTATAGAAGGAAAGTTTCTCAACATAACAAAGGCCATTTATAAAAAATCCACAGCTGATGGAGGAATATTTTCCAAGCAAATGGAAAGCAAATAAAAAAAAAAAAAAAGCAGGGATTGCAATCTTAGTCTCTGATAAAACAGACTTTAAACTAACAAAGGTCAAAAGAGACAAGGGCATTACATAACGGTAAAGGGATCAATGCAACAAGAAGAGCTAACTATCCTAAATATATATGCACCCAATACAGGAGCACCCAGATTCATAAAGAAAGTTCTTAGAGACCTACAAAGAGACTTGGACTCCCTACACAATAATAGTGGGAGACTTTAACACCCCACTGTCAATATTAGACAGATCAATGAGACGGAAAATTAACAAGGATATCCAGGACTTGAACTCAGCTCTGGACCAAGCAGACCTAACAGACATCTACAGAACTCTCCACCCCAAAGCAACAGAACATACACTTTTCTCAGCACCACACTGCAGTTATTCTAAAATTGACCACTTAATTGGAAGTAAAACACTCCTTAGCAAATGCAAAATAATGGAAATCATAACAGTCTCTCAGACCACAGTGCAGTCAAATTAGAACTCAGGATTAAGAAACTCACTCAAAACCGCACAACTACATGGAAACTGAACAACCTCCTCCTGAATGACTACTGGGTAAATAACGAAATGAAGGCAGAAATAAAGATGTTATTTGAAACCAATGAGAACAAAGACATAGCATATCAGAACTTCTGGGACACATTTAAGCAGTGTGTAGAAGGAAATGTATAGCACTAAATGCCCACAAGAGAAGACAGAGAAGATCTAAAATGACACTCTAACATCACAATTAAAATAACTAGAGGAGCAAGAGTGAACAAATCCAAAAGCTAGCAGAAGGCAAGAAATAACTAAGATCAGAGCAGAACTGAAGGAGATAGAGACATGAAAAACCCTTCAAAAAATCAATGAATCTAGGAGTTCGTTTTCTTGAAAAGATCAACAAAATAAATAGACCACTAGCCAGACTAATACAAAAGGAAAGAGAGAAGAATCAAATAGATGCAATAAAAATGATAAAGGGGATATCACCACTGATCCTTCAGAAATACAAACTACCATTGGAGAATACTACAAACACCTCTACACAAATTAACTAGAAAATCTAGAAGAAATTGATAAATTCTTGGGCACACACACCCTCCCAAGACTAAACCAGGAAGAGGTCAAATCCCTGAATAGACCAATAACAAGTTCTGAAATTGAGGCAGCAATTAATAGCCTACCAACCAAAAAAAGTCCAGGACCAGACAGATTCACAGCCGAATTCCACCAGAGGTACAAAGAGGAGCTGATACCATTCCTTCTGAAACTATTCCAATCAACAGAAAAAGAGAGAATCCTCCCTAACTCATTTTATGAGGCCAGCGTCATACATGTGCAGAATGTGCAGGTTTGTCACATAGGTATACACGTGGTTTGCTGCACCCATCAACCCATCATCTACATTAGGTATTTCTCCTAATGCTATCCCTCCCCTAGCCCCCCAACCCCTGACAAGCCCCAATGTGTGATGTTCCCCTCCATGTGTCCATGTGTTCCCATTGTTCAACTCCCACTTATGAGTGAGAACATGCAGTGTTTGGTTTTCTGTTTTTGGGTTAGTTTGCTGTGAATGATGGTTTCCAGCATCATCCATGTCCCTGCAAAGGACATGAACTCATCCTTTTTTATGGCTGCATAGTATTCTATGGTGTACATGTGCCACATTTTCTTTATCCAGTCTATCATTGATGGGCATTTGGGTTGGTTCCAAGTCTTTATTATTGTAAGTAGTGCTGCAATAAACATACATGTACCTGTGTCTTTAAAGTAGAATGATGGCTGCCAGGAACTGGGGATAGGAGATAAGGAATGAATGTTTAATGCGGAGAGTTTCAGTTTTGCAGGATAAAAAACATTCTGGAGGTAGATGGTAGTGATATTTGCATAGCAGTGTGAATGGATTTAATGTGACTAAACTGTACACTCAAAAATGGCTAAAATGGTAAATTTTATGTAATGTGTGCTTTACTAAAATTTGTAAATAATTTTAAAATAAAGATAAACACAATATAGTTTTATCTTTAATGAGAATTATTTATATTTAGTAACAATAGACTTACTATTATTTCTATTTTAATTTCTTCTGTGAATTGCCTTTTATATTCTTTGCCCATTTTCCTGCTGGTTGTCTTTTTTGTTTCATAGAAACATTTTGTGTAATAGCGTTTTAAAATATTTTGATTTTCTATCAATTCATGTTTACAGAGAAACTGAAAGAATTCTAGAAGGGATTCCCGTCCCTTCTAGAATTTATTCAGTTTTATTCTGTCCTTTTTGCTTTATAATGTTCTTTATCTTCATATTTATATGTATGTATTATAAACATTAGGTACATATATTTATAAACATTATAAATATTTAATACATGAAATATTTTTTCTGAACTGTAGAGGGATAACTTGGAGACATAATGTCTCTTTACCCATAAAACGTTAGTATTTCTTAAGAAATGATAATATATCATCACAACGCAATTACCAAAAATAGGAAATTTAACATTGACTCAACTTATCATCTACTCCATAATCCATATTCAAGTTACATTTGTCATAATAATGTCCTTTATAGATTTTTTTGGGACTAAGACTGAATCTAGGACCATGCACTAAATTTGTGGTGTTTTTTTAGTGTCTCTTAATCTGGAATAGCTAATTTATATTTCTTTTTGTGTCTTGACCTTCGTATTTTTAACACCAGTTAGTTTGTAGAATATTTTTTCAATTTGGTTTTATCTGAAGTTTTCTCATGGTTACTTTCAGGTTAAGTTACACATCTTTGGGAGGAGTATTCCAGATGTAATGTTGTGTCCTTCTCAATGCATAATATTTTTTCAAAATATTGTGATGGCAATTTTGATCATTAGATTGTAATGGTGTCTATTATGTTTCTTTCTCTACTGTAAAGTACTTTTTTTTACTTTTATAAGTCATAGGTAATTTGGGGCAGATACTTAAGAGACCATGTGAATACTCTTTAAGAGTGAGACTATTCTAAAGGTGAGACTGTCTATGGGTGAGTTTCTCACCCATTAATTTTTTAAAAAATCTACTGCAATTTTCTAATGTGATCATTCTTTTTACCTTTATCAGCTGCCATTCTATTTTTAAAAAATGGCTTTTCCTTTTTCCTCCCTCTGCTTTCTTCTCCCTTTCTTCTCTCCTTTCCTCACCACTACCTCCTTTTCTTCCTTCTTTTAGTTTCATATGAGCAGAGCTCATGGATTTTATTTTATTCAACTAGTTATAATCCACTGGTACCATTAATTACTTCGATGGCTAATCTCTTTAATCTCCTTTTATCTACATTTTCCACAGCCTGTTTTGTCTTTTTAAATAAATTGTTGGCATTAAAAAACACATAGTACCCTCAACTATTTTTAAATGGAGTTGTTCATTTTCACAAATAATTAAGTTTTTTTTTTTTTTGAGACGGAGTCTTGCTCTGCCACCCAGGCTGGAGTCCAGTGGCTGGATCTCAGCTCACTGCAAGCTCCGCCTCCCGGGTTTACACCATTCTCCTGCCTCAGCCTCCCGAGTAGCTGGGACTACAGGCACCCGCCTCGTCGCCCGGCTAGTTTTTTGTATTTTAAGTAGAGACAGGGTTTCACCGTATTAGCCAGGATGGTCTCGATCTCCTGACCTCGTGATCCGCCCGTCTCGGCCTCCCAAAGTGCTGGGATTACAGGCTTGAGCCACCGCGCCTGGCCACAAATAATTAAGTTTTATGAACTCTTTGTGTATATTGAATAACAGTTCTTTAGCAGGTATGTCCTTTGTAAAGATTTTCTCTGTGGCTTATTCTTTTAATGTTTTTACAGAGCACATATTTTTCATTTTAATGGAGTCTAGCTTATTCATTATTTCTTTCATGGACTGTGCCTTTGGTGTCATATCTAAAAAGTCATTGACACACCCAAGGACACCTAGATTTGTCATCTTCTAGAAGTTTTATGATTTTGCATTTTCCATTTATGTCAGCCATTGAATAATTCTCTTTTGAAAGAATCCCTGATTCATTTTAATAGAAAATAATATTTAGAAATGAAGATTTGGTGCTAGGTGTGCTCGTTCCTATTGATATGTCATTGCTTTTAGGTTCTCTGAGCAGAAACAGCTAAAGAATGTGTCTGTTTGTATAAACCTGGGGGTTCATGCAGATATTTTCAACTCTAATTCAGTATACTACAGGGTTAATCTACTCATTCCCCTTTCCATATTTCAACTTACCTTTTCCAATAATGGGAAAACATGGTGGCTGTTACCCTTAATATGTTTGCTTGTTTGCTTAAACTTAAAATGCACAAAAAGGATTACCAAGCCATACAGTGATGAAAACCAAACATATAACTAGAGCTCAATATTATTTGTAGTTCTCATTCTGGGGGTTGAATTTACATGGAGGAATGAATCTTAGTTATTATAACAGGTGAGTTTTGACAATGCCTGCAGCAGTGTAACCCACAATTTGATTATGTAACAGAACATTGCCATCACTCTAAGAAGGTTTCCTCATACTCCTTTCTAATCAAGTTCTATTAGTACACACTCCTTATAGGAAAAAAACTGCTAAACTGTTTTTCAAAGTAGTTGTACCATTTTACACTCTTAACAGCAATGGTAAGAGTTGCTGCACATTCTCATCAACATTTGGTATTGTCACTTTATAACTTTAGCCATTCTCGTGTGTGTGTGTGTGTGTGTGTGTGTGTGTGTGTGTGTGTGTATGAGTATCTCATTGTGGCTTTAACTTGCTATTCACTGATGACTAATGGTGAATACTGTTTACATGCATTTTCATCATTTGTATGTCCTTTGTATACCTTCTTTTTGTGTATCTGCTTTTAGAAAAAATATACTCAACTTTTATTTGTCATTTTAATATTAACATAAAAGTACTTTACATATTCTACAGAGAAGTCTTTTATAAGCTATATGTAGTAAAAACACTTTTTTCTCTACTCATAGCATGCTTGTTTGCTTAATGCTGTCTTTTTATGAGTGAAGTTTTAATTTGATCAAGTCTAATTATCGAGCTTACTTTAATAGTTACTATTTGCCATCACTAAGGTCGCAAACATATTCTCCTATGTGTGCTTTAAGGTGCTTTATACTTTGGGATTTAAGATTTAGGTACGTGATTCATCTGGATGTCTGTGCACGATTTGAGATAGAATTCAAGGTTTATTTGGTGGTTACCCACAAATCTGTGGAAGTCGTGCTGTATGTGAACTACTCTGCCATTACTGCAAGTACATTTCCTTCTTTACTTCTCTTTTGATATTATTTTTTACCTCTTTTCACATTCACATCTATAAGAATGAGTAGTCTGACATGTTTTTCTTTTAAGTTTTAAGCTTCAGGATTTTCTATGATTCTTTCTATCATTATGGTTAAACATATTTTCCTAATTATTCTTCTAATTTAAATTGTATTTTTAGCCTTAACTCTCTAATCCAGAGTTCTGTATATATTGTACAACAGGAGTTCAGTTTCTTTTCATTTTAGTTCTTGAACACTTCATCTTTAATCTTTAAAATTTATTAAATACAAATATATTTCTTTAGCTCTCAAAATTTCTGATTTTAATTGCATTATGTAATATATATGTATGTGTGTGTGTATATATATGTACACTTTGGAATTTGATATTTTAATATAGTAAATGATATTGCTATGTCTCAATACTTTTTCAGGTCTTGTTATAAGTAGCCAACAATTAGAATTACAATTTTTTTTCAAAAAGGCATTGTCCTTTCTTGTTATATTTATTTCTAAATATTTTATAATGTTTACAGTTTCTGTGCTAGTAAATTTTGATTCTCTGTATCTACTCATCTGTCTCTTTAGTTTTAGGGGCAGTGGTTTGCTCTGTGATCTCAGTTCTCATATGGGTCTAAGTGTGGTCAGCTTTTTTGTTACTATGTGAATGGAAGAGATGACTTCCAAGCTCTTTACATGCCAGACAAGAAGTCGTAGTGTAGTGTTTTCAAGATTCATCTATGTTTTAGCATGTGTCAGCACATTATTCTTTTCTATTAATGGAATAGTCTGTACCACATTTTGTTTATCCATTCACCAGCTGGTGGACATTTGGATTGATTTGGATTGTTTTCACTTTTAGACTATTTTGAATGATGCTGCTATGAACATTCATGTGCCATTCTTTTTGTGGATATATATTTTCATTTATCTTGGATATATACCTATTAGTGGAATTGCTGGGTTGTGTAGGAAATTTATGTTTAATTTTTAGGAAGCTGCCACACTACTTTTTAAAGTGGCTGTACCATTTTACCATCCCACCAGCACTGTGTGAGTGTTCTCATCTATCTATGTCCTTGCCACCATTTGTTGTCTTTCTTATGATAGTCATTGTTGCAGGTATGAATTTTGATATTTTAAACAAGAAATAATGCATATATACATGGTTAAAATGCAAATGATGTAGAAAAGTATACAATTAATAATTAAAATCACTTTTCCTTCACCAAATCCCGTCTCAAAAGATAACATCTCAAGCTTTTTGTATAACATAAAGACAAAACTGTTTAGAGCAATATGCATTCTATGCTGAAAGTCAGATATATATTTTTATATGTACATATATAATTATATTCAATTATAAAGATATAAAGATATTAACATAAATGTGTATATAGTTTAATATAAAATGTATATTTATTATTATTTATTAAAAGAAATCACACATCTTTTCTGCAACTTAACTTTTTTACTTCAATAGCTTTGTGGGGGTACAAGTGGTCTTTTGTCCCCTGGATGAATTGTATGGTGGTGAAATCTAGGATTTTAGTGCACTCATCACTTGAATTGTGTGCATTGTACCCAATAGGTAGTTTTTCATCCCTCACCCACCTGTCATCCTCTCCCCAGTCTCCAGTGTCCATTATAACACTCTGTATGCCTTTGTGTGCCCATAGCTGAGCTGTCACTTATAAGTGAGAACATGTGGTATTTGGGTTCTGATTTGAGTTACTTCTCTTAGAATAATGGCCTCCGGTTCCATCCAAGTTGCTGCAAAAGACATTATTTTGTTACTTTTTATGGCTGAGTAGTATTCCGTGGTGTGTGTGTGTGTGTGTGTGTGTGTGTGTGTGTGTGTATGTATGTGCATATATAAATCTTTTATATATACACACACCAACATATCTACACACACACACATATATGTATATATATATATATACACACATACATATCCTCACCACATTTTCTTTATTCACTCCTCATTGCTTTTGGGGTCTTAGTCATAAATTCTTTGCTTAGGCCAATACCCAGAAGAATTTTATGTAGGTTTTCTCCTAGAATTTTTATGGTTTCAGGTCTTAAGTCTTTAATTCATCTTGAGTTAATTTTTGTACATGGTGAGAGATAGGGATCCAGTTTCATTGTCTACATGTGGCTATCAAATTTTCCCAGTCTCATTTATTGAATTGGATGTTGTTTTCCCAACTTACGTTTTTGTATGCTTCATCAAAGATCATTTGGCTGAAGTATTTGGCTTTATTTTTGGGTTCTCTATTCTGTTCCATTAGTCTATGTATTTACTTTTATACCAGTACCATGCTTTTGGCATCTTTGTCATGAAATCTTTGCCTGATCCTATGTCTAGAATGGCATTGCCTAGGTTGTCTTCGAGGGTTTTTATGGTTTGGGATTTTACAGTTAAGTCTTTAATCCATCTTGAGTTAATTTTTGTATAAAGTTTAAGGAAGGGGTCCAGTTTCCATTTTCTGCATATGGCTAGCCAGTTCTCCCAGCACCATTTATTGAACAGGGAATCCTTTCCCTATTGCTTGTCTTTGTCAGCTTTGTCAAAGATCAGATGGCTGTGGATGTGCGGCCTTATTTCTGGGCCCTCTATTCTGTTCCATTGGTTGGTGTGTCTGTTTTTGTACCACTACCATGCTGTTTTGGTTACTGTAGACTTGTATCATATCTTGAAAGTCTTTCCGTATCAGCACATCCAAATCAATCCAATTTTTTTAAAGTCCTTTATATTTGGATCTGTCATAGCTTATGAGCCTCTGTTAAATAGGCACTTCGGTTGTTTCCAGTTTTTTTCTATGTAACAAACCATGTTGCAACAAAGATTATTGAAATCAAGAGATATTTTATGACTCCATCTTAGTTTCCATTAGCTTAAAGATGAGTCTTCTGCCTAAAATGGACTTGCTGTTATTTACTCCCTCATACTAAGTTCATTGGTCCTTTTGTTGCAGTTTACAAATTGGCCTCTCATTTAAAACTGACTGATTTTTTGAAGAACCATAGGCATATTAAGTATATATATTTTTTCGTATGCCAAAACACAAAATTCCAGTGAATTGGAACTTTTTGAATGTCTCCATTAAGACTTCTTAAAGTGTGGTCTCTGGGCTAGCAGCATGGGCATCGCCTGGGAACTTCTAAGAAATGCAGTTTCTTGGCCCCCAACCCCAGAACTGCTGAATCAGAAGCTCTGGGTTCAGGTCCAGAAATCCATTTTAGTAAGTTGTGTGAGTGATTCTGTTGCTGGCTAAAGTTGAAGAACCATTATCTGTATTTATACTGCTCCAAGTTGAGAATGTCACAGCATCATTTCTATAAAAACAATAGGTAGTTAGATTTATATACCACTTTCCATTTTCATTGTTTATATTATTCATATGTTGTCTTCCATGATATCATGTACAATAAAAATTATATCAACTAAAGTAAAACTTTCTTTCAATTAACACATAACTTTTCTTTAAAGTGTTACATACTGCTGCCCGAAAATCTGTACCACACCCATACTTTTGAGAATGAAGCAAATTCTGAGCAAGATAAGCAACATGACAAATTTGGAAATGCAGGAAAGGAAACTGCAAGTATAGAAGCCTTTTGAAAATAACACTGACTCGTGTGGATGGTGCTTATTGAAAAACAGCTGGAAATACAGTGGATAAACAGGGTAGGCCCAGATCATAAAGGCCTGAGAAGGCAGTGGTGAGTTTGAAAGTTTCAAATTACTTTATTACTTTTCTTTTCAATTTAAAAAAGTTATGCAATTATCTTTTAAATCACAAATAATAAAAATACCCTATTCAAAATATTAATTTTTTTGAACAATGCATAACCAACTTAGAAAAAGAAAAAGATGTAAAAAATATATGACAATAACCTGATAATGTGTTAAAGCATATTCTGTAGAATTTGTAATGGCACAAAATACAACTGCTAATAATTTTGATTCTTACCAATCAAATGTTTTATAACACTAAAATATTATTTGTAGCTGCATTTTTACTATCCCCTGAAGAGCATAAATATTATTGGCTATAAAACTGTCCTAAACCCAATCTGGGTTATCACTGACATAGATATTTAGACTTGCAGAATATTCTTTTATGCCTTAAATTTTCCTATTTTTCCCCAGCAAGAATCAGAGGAATGAGGAGTAATATTAATCTAAATATTCTAGAGTTATGTTTCTGCCAAAAATAATAAAGAAAATTGGATTTTTTTTTTTTTTTTGAGACGGAGTCTGGCTTTTTCGCCCAGGCTGGAGTGCGGTGGCCGGATCTCAGCTCACTGCAAGCTCCGCCTCCCAGGTTCACGCCATTCTCCTGCCTCCGCCTCCCAAGTAGCTGGGACTACAGGCGCCCGCCTCGTCGCCCGGCTAGTTTTTTGTATTCTTTAGTAGAGACGGGGTTTCACCATATTAGCCAGGATGGTCTCAATCTCCTGACCTTGTGATCCGCCCGTCTCGGCCTCCCAAAGTGCTGGGATTACAGGCTTGGGCCACCGCGCCCGGCCGAAAATTGGATTTCTACTCAAACAAAATAAAGTGAAATAAAATGACTGAAATAGTTTCCATCCTTTATAATCTCCCATTTTAAAAATATTACATTTTATATAATAACAAAAAATGAACAATTTACATGGTAAGAAAAACTCATGAATTCAGCATAATGAAACTGTCGAGAGAAAATAAATGGAGGAATTATTCCCTAATGATCAATTATTCTCTAAAACTGTGAAAGATCCCAGAGGTAACATGAATGTGAACTATATCAATAACTCTGGTGAGGGTTTGGGAGAGAATATATGCAGAAATGAATAGCAGAATTGTTACTGCAAGTTGCCGATAATTGGGGTATGAATGAAGTGGATTTTATGTTTCTTTCTATAATTATTTTTCCAACGTACGTTTTAGTTTAGTATAGAAGACTACCTGCAATGGATGGTGAATGTTAGGGTTATCTAAACTAGATCCAATCCAGCTTCTCAGTTTGCCCCTACGAACTACGTGGATAACAATACCAGCTGTATCTTAATTCCCATTAGTTAAGTCTGGGATTCAGTAGGTTTTTCTATAAAACATTGAGGAAGTTTTATTTTGACTGAAGCGCTGCCTTTATAGAATACTTATTTGATTAAATGAGGTAATGTATTTTCTAAATCGGTACTTTTCAAGCCTAAATACAAAATAGAATTCACCTGGGGCTTTTAAAACCTACCAATTTTCTGCTTCGCATCCCCAGACCAATTAAACCAGATTTGCTGTGTGATTCTAATATGCAGCCAGAGTTGAGAACCATGGAGCTTATTGTTTGAAGAGGACACAAGGGAAATAAACTAATGCCCAAGCCCGTATGCAAATGTTTGCAGTTGATTTTTTTTTTTTTTTTTTTTAATCCAGGTCCTGTACCTACTGGTAGAGGAGACCCAGTTCATAGATTCAAGCTATCTTGGCTTCATTTAAATATTCCTCCTTCTACCTCTTTTTCATGGCAATTATGACTCCTCGTGGCAGCACTTTTCAGTAGAACGTTTTGTGATATAAAAATGTTCCACACCTGTGCCCTACAGTATGGGAGGTATGAGTCATATGTGGTTCTTGGGCTCTTTATATGCGGCTAGTGTGACCGGGGATCTAGATTTTTAATTTTACCTACATTTGTTAGTAAATAATCCTATGTGGCTTGTGGCTCCCATATTGAACTATGCAACTCCAGAATTACCAGTGATCCAATAGCCACCAGGACCTGGGAAGACAGTGAGCTATTCAGAGGGATATACAGGAAATCTTCCTGCTTTTATTAGCAGAAATAGCTAAATATAGCTCCCTGGAGAAGTAGAAGCAGGAATAGTCTAGCTTTGGGGTAAAATGTAATACTTTTCCAGGAGAGCAGGATAACCCTTAATAGTGAGCAGGGGATGCCAGTTTCAACCAATAACTCTAATTAGCTCAAATTAGGCCAGAATCAGGGCAAATGTGAATAGGGTCTAGGGTCTTTGGAAGACTTTGGCTGCCATCAAAGATAAGGCTAGTCCCAGATTATGAGGTAGTCAGATCTAAGAATGAATACTTAATGAACCCTGGAAATTCAAAAATTCCTTTGGTTCTATTGTGAGAAACCCAATAGCTGACAACCTGTTGGAGATCATATGAATGCTTTAAATAAACTGAATGACAACAAGGAGTATTTCTCTAGTCTTTTGAATGTGTTTTTCTTTTGATTGATCTAATGATGGTGCTGCTAAAGACAAATCCAAACTGCTGAAGCCAAAAATTAACGGGAAGTCTGTTTTGGTATATAAATTAGGATATTATCTTTATCAACAAGCGCTGTCCAGAAAGAAAGCAGTGGAAGAATAGTATTTTATTCATAAAATGTATGGGGCCATTCATGCTGTTAAGGCCATTCAAATTGGCAAGGGTCCCTCTCGCAAACCATTCTTTACTTGTCACTATCTCTATTTTTTTTTTTATTTATTTATTTTAAGTTCTGGGATACATGTGTAGGACGTGCAGGTTTGTTACATAGGTAAACGTGTGCCATGGTGGTTTGCTGCACCCATCAACCTTATCCTCATCCTTATCCTTTTTAAATTTTTATCAAGTTTAATATAAATATATATGTTTGAAATAGTAATAAAAAACAAAGAATTGAATTGCATCCGTAGCAAGACAACCTTCCTCATACATTAAAGAGGTGTTCAGAAAATTCCTTACAGTATCTGCTAAATAAACATGTTTCACAGCTTAGCAAATATCATATGATTGCAGCATCCATGATTTGAAGTAAAACAGCATTTGCTTTCTTCTGCTGGAAGTCGTTGTTCGGGGCAATGTGCATGTTCTTAGACCTACAGCCTTAAGGAAGGGCGTGGGGGTGGCTCAGTGCCTGGCCCCAGTGCAAACACTTCCAAACCCCAAACAGTGAATCAACCAACCAACCACACAAACATCAAACAGTTGTCTTCTTTGAGTTCTTCTTGATCGAATGGAGGCTCAGCAAGGACTGCTGGTTAGAAGGTACATTAACAGACTTTGGAATGAGGATAATACCTTAATACCTAGGTATTAAGCCTCACATGCATTAGCTATTTTTCCTGATGCTCTTCCTCCTCCACCCCCCATAGGCCCCAGTGTGTGTTGTTGCCCTCCCTGTGTCCATGCGTTCTCATTGTTCACCTCTCACTTATAAGTGAGAACCTGTGCTGATTGGTTTTCTGTTCCTGCATTAGTTTGCTGAGGATAATGGCTTCCAGCTCCATCCATGTCCCCGCAAACGATATGATCTCATTCCTTTTTATGGCTACATAGTATTCCATGGTGTATATGTACATTTTCTTTATCCAGTTTATCACTGATGGGCATCTGGGTTGATTCCATGTCTTTGCTATTATAAATAGTGCTGAAATGAACATACATGTGCATGTATATTTATAATAGGATGATTTACATCCCTTTGGGTATATACCCAGTAATGGGATTGCTGGGTCAAATGGCATTTCTGGTTCTAGATCTTTGAGGAATGGCCATACTGTCTTCCACAATGGTTGAACTAATTTACACTCCCACCAACAGTATAAAAGCGTTCCTATTTCTCCATAGCATCTCCAGCATCTGTTGTTTCCTGACATTTTAATAATCACCATTCTGACTGGTGTGAGATGGTATCTCATTGTGGGTTTGATTTGCATTTCTCTAATGATTAGTGATGTGGAGCTTTTCTTCATGTTTGTTGGCCGCATAAATGTCTTCTTTTGAGAAGTGTCTGTTCAGGTCTTTTGCCTGCTTTTTAATGGGGTTGTTTTTTTTTTTTTCTTTAAATTTGTTTAAGTTCCTTGTAGATTCTGTATATTAGACCTTTGTCAGATGGATAGATGGCAAAAATTTTCTGCCATTCTGTAGATTGTCTGTTCACTCTGATAATAGTTTCTTTTGCTGTGCAGAAGCTCTTTAGTTTAATTAGATCCCATTTGTCAATTTTTGCTTTTGTTGCAATTGCTTTTGACATTTTCATCAGGAAATCTTTGTCCATGCCTATATCATGAATGGTATTGCCTAGATTTTCTTCTAGGATTTGCATAGTTTTGGGTTTTACATCTAAGTCTTTAATCCATCTTGAGTTAATTTTTGTATAAGGTGCAAGGAAGGAGTCCGGCTTCAATTTTCTGCATATGGCTAGCCAGTAATCACAGCACCATTTATTAAACAGGGCATCCTTTCCCCATTGCTTGTTTTTGTCAGGTTTGCTGAAGATTAGATGGCTGTAGATGTGCAGTCTTAGTTCTGAGCTCTCTATTCTATTCCATTTGTCTATGTGTCTATTTTTGTACCAATACCAGCTGTTTTGGTTAAGGCTACACTATCTCTAATTTAAATCAAATTGTTAGTGTCCTAAACATTCAGGAGATCAGATATCAACAGAAGTGACTAGTAAGATAATGTTACCATTTGATGCCATAGTACTTTTTTAGAGACAAAATCCCATTTTCTTTTCAAGAAGAACGTGTGATTACTTTGGGGGAAGGTTTGAGGAACTTCTTTTCTCCCTTTATAAGTTAGTGGCTAACATTTTGCACAGGGGCCATGATTCTAGGTGCAGAGACAAAAGGTATGTTCACTGGGGAGTTCCTAGGTACCAGGTGATTATAGAGTTATAGTTATGATGCAGGGGCAACTGCCCTACTTCTGATTTTAAAAACGGTTCTCAATATGTTGTGTTCTTATCTAAGTGAATGAGCACTGGGGTGGCAAATAAAATTAAATTTTTAATAGGTTGTGGGCATTAATTATAACTTACAGGATATGAATTTTCAACAAAATTATTGAGCCATCGGGCCAAGGAATAAGTGGTGTTGATCACTCAAATTGAGGGAACTCATAACTTTTAACTGAGTGAGATCTTGGTGCACGAAGCCTGAAACTTTCATTTATCATTGTTTAAATCTAAAGGCAGGAACTCCCCACTCAGCATTTCACTGAGACAAAGACTGCAGTCTCTGAATTCACAGATTCAAACTTAGAAAAGGCTTTTTGATTGTTGTCTTTTCCTAACCCTTTTATCACCTTCCTAGACAGCCAGTCATGTACCAATATTGCAGATGGTAAGCTTACAGGCTGGGTGCTCATGGTCAACATGTCTTTACCCACCCCCTATACCCCACAATTATAGGCATAATTTGCTTGCAAAGAGCACAGAATTCTCAAACCCTTCAGTTTGAGCAGAGGTCACAGTGGTAAAAGGTATGTATGGATACAGTCTCACCTGTGAGATCTCATCTTCTCATAGTTAAGCCTATCAGTTCGGAGCACACATTCATCATTGAGGATCAATGACACAAGTTTATGTCCTTGCTTAAGGACATAAAGCTCATAAGTAACAGATAAAGGATGTGTAACGAGACGAGTGGACTCTACAGACAACGAGTTTAACCTCTAGTATATACTCCATCACAAGGACAAAGTCCATAAGAGCCAGTCTCATAATGTTGTTAAATTTTTGACACTTGATAAACATGGTAAGGAAGACTTTATTAAAGACCATTGCAATAGAAGAGGGAGACTCAACTCCAAGTATAGCAAAGAAAGCTAAGAATTTATAGACAAAGAGCAGAGTGAAGGGGTCAGCAGATAGAAAATTATTAAGAGGAGACATCAAGTGTAGAGGGATTCTTGCTTAACTGGCCTAACAAAATTCTTCTTAGAGGCATATTAAGGACTTAGACATTAAGGGCAAGGGGTTAGAAACTTGGTTAGATATCAAGCATGGGAGATTCTCACTAAACTGACTTAGCAGGATTTTTTGCTTAAGACAGGCCAAGGCCAAGGCCAAGGATGAGGCCTAGTTGAGAAGAGGGCTTAGAGAAGCCTAACTAAAATTTGAACAAGGAGGGAGTCATTGTCAATGTTCAGCTAAAAAGAATATTTTAGCATTGAAAGATCATTGACTTCTGAAAAGAGCTCTAGATAATATTTTGAAAAATGCCTTTCAATTAGTGGAAAATATGCCTCAACATCAAGACATGTACAAGACTGAACATTTCAGAAAGGTTTGTATGTGTGTATATTAGAAGTTGAGGCCGGGCGCGGTGGCTCAAGCCTGTAATCCCAGCACTTTGGGAGGCCGAGGCGGGTGGATCACGAGGTCAGGAGATCCAGACCCTCCTGGCTAACACGGTGAAACCCCGTCTCTACTAAAATACAAAAAACTAGCCGGGCGCGGTGGCGGGCGCCTGTAGTCCCAGCTACTCAGAGGCTGAGGCGGGAGAATGGCGGGAACCCGGGAGGCGGAGCTTGCAGTGAGCCGAGATGGCGCCACTGCACTCCAGCCTGGGCGACACAGCGAGACTCCGTCTCAAAAAAAAAAAAAAAAAAAAAAAAAGAAGGTGAATCACATAAAAAATTACAATTACTTGTTGGTTTATTTTCAGAACGTCTCTTTACCATATGGAACAATTTTGAACTTCTAAGATCAAGCCTTTCTGTTGCTGAGAGAAAGAAAGGAGCTCTGTGTTGAGGTTCCAGCTTGCTTCTATTCGCCAGTGTCCCTGTAGTGCTTTCTGGTGTGATGTAAAATCAATTAAACAAAACTTGTGCTCTGCATGTTTTGAAAATGTATGGTTCTTTAAATGTCATATTATTTGCAAGTCTATTCTGTATGATCCTCTAATAGAGAAAAGTCACCTCCATACATTTCTTACACTTCCAGTTAAAGGAATTTAATTTTAAAAAGAGAATATCTTGCTTTACTTTTTTTCATATTAAAACTAGAAATGTATTGAAGAGATCAGAACAAAGTATTTATTTATATAACATTTATTAAACCTAGTGAGGCTACAAAGCAATTTAGGTGAACTATGAAAGATATTGTTTATAAACTCAAAGAACTATGCTGTTTGGAAATGTTTTCATGTATATTAAGTTTAACTGATACTAGTTAAAATGATAATTACTTCACTGACACTAGTTAAGAGGAACACTGAAAAGTATTATGCAAAAAATTTCTTATAAATATTAAATGTTAGGAATCCAGTATCTTCATATTGTCTTATTTTCTCTTTTGGCCCTGAGACTGATGAATTTTCATTATAGTCACCATCATCTCTAATCATATGCCTCTTTTTATGTGACAATTTGTCTTATTTTTAGAATTTACATCAGCTTCTAATATTTCTAAATAGCATTAATATTTTGGTTTCTTATTTGATAACTCAAATGAGTACAACAAAATGAAAGAACAGTATTATATATTTAATTAGATCTTATTCAGAATCCAAAAATTATCACACCATTTCAAAACCTGCTTATAGGCCGGGCGCGGTGGCTCAAGCCTGTAATCCCAGCACTTTGGGAGGCCGAGACGGGCGGATCACGAGGTCAGGAGATCGAGACCATCCTGGCTAACACGGTGAAACCCCGTCTCTACTAAAAATACAAAAAAACTAGCCGGGCGAAGTGGCGGGCGCCTGTAGTCCCAGCTACTC